>NW_026704709.1:0-39263 GCF_012432095.1 Onychostoma macrolepis
ACTTTCATAAGACCGGGCTCAAAATATCACATTTAAGCAGGAGTGCACTTTTCCACACAAGATCGGCCCAAAGAGGCCTTCTTTTACTGTATATCATATGGTCATGCGACTGAAAGAACCTCAACACCTGAGTGTGTTTCCTAGATGGGAATCAGCTGTAATTTATATATTTGCATGACTTCAATCACCTGTTTCTCATTAGCAATATAGAATAAAATACAGAGGACATATTTGTGTTTCAATGCACAATATGAACAGCTGTTCACTTTGACTTTAGCCTATAAGTTAGTTTTAGAACATGATGTTATCTGTTCTGACATACAGTGTGAAAGCATTTGAAAATTTGGCAGTAAAATTACATTGTTTTGATCTTGATTGAGCTTGTGTGTAAAAGAAGTTCAAGCATTTTAAATTTGTGTTAACTGTATGCATTTTGTGTCAAAGCAACAAGAAATGTGTTAATTGTATAGCCTACACAGACGGATGTTGTGCTAACTGTGTTAAGAGTTTGGGAAAATTGTTAAAAGTATTGAAAAAATTGTCATAGTGATTGTAAAAAACTGTAAAGTGAGATGCAATTGCACTTAGGAGGTAAATGTGTGATACTTAAAGAAAATGTTGAGTACTGTTAAGACTGTTAATGGCAGACTAATGTTATTCATAACGTTACACAAATCAATGTATTAATTTGAAATCTCAGGGTGGGTAAATTATTTTATTTCTGATTACAGTTTTTTTCAGCTGCTTACACACATTTTCAAAACTATGCCTCTCTTTTTCAAAACTTTACACACAAATCCACGAATTGCACACACAAAATGCAAAATGCCTCACATCTCTTGCAAAATGAAGCACTGCATTCAAAATATCGCAAACATATCTCAAAATCAAACATTTGTCTTATGTTGCAAACACTTTCGCCATAATATTGTATTTTTGGATATATCATATACACACAGTTATTCAAAACATAGAGCTCTTCTTTCATGAGCTCCTATGTACATTTATGTACAAGATTGAAAGTAATTGGCAGAGAGATTAAAAATTCCATGAAAAACTCATTGTAAACATGAACGCAAGATTGAAAACAAACTTTTTTATTTATTTATTTTTTTTAACTGTAAGCATTCGTGGTTCTGAATACAGTATTACACAGTAAGAAAGAAAGGAAATACGTTGTTTGCATCCATTGTTCAAAACCTACAGTTTTTCTTTGTCACTTTGGTGCATTTCTCGAATTATCCTTAAGGTAATACTGGCAAATAAGTATGTGCATTTCTCAAAACAATTTGTGCAAACAGCACCACACAATGGATTACCTGCAAAAGCCTGTAACTTACTCCAAATCTTTAGTTCATCTCTCAAAAGTAAGTATTTATGTTAATGAACATATCAGTGCCATCAGAACAAAAAGCCCTTGTGTCATTGTTCACAAACAAGATAGTCAAAATGCTTAGTCATGTTGTCAAGATAAGTGCACTCTGTTAGTATTACCTGATGTAAACTATGACAACAGTTTGGATGACAGTTACTGTATTGAAATGCAGAAGGCTGCACTTCTTATGTATGCCATATATCCATTTCAAAAGTACAAATTTACCACTGGTGTCAAAAGTACTCACATTCATTACTCAGGTAGAAGTATAGATACTAGGGTTTAAAAAGACTTCTGTAGAAGTTGAAGTATCAACTCAAGCTTTTTACTCAAGTAAAAGTGTAAAAGTACTGGTTTCAAAACTACTTAAAGTATAAAAGTAAAAGTAATGTAAGGGAAAAAATGCCATTAAGGACAAAAGCTTAGGCCGCACCACAGGGGCCTATTGTGCACTACCCCACCTCCTCAAAAAAACTTTTTTCTAAAGGCCATAATGCCTATAATGTTATATTAAAATGTTAATGTTGAAAAATTTGGGTTGCACTAGGCTACCTGTTTCAGTCGCATATATGCCCATTAAAAATTAACACATTTTAGTACAATGCAAATACATTAAAGAACCATATATGTGTACTACTGAGCATTAACGTGTTTCATGGAGCGGAAGATATGATGACTAGTTGCCTATAAGTATTGTAATGGTGCAAAAAGTCAAACTTCAGAGGAATGTAATCATTAACCTTTATTGGAATGTAAATGTACACCCAAGCTTAGCTGCAGGAATCTGTGAGGGCAACGGACAAGGAAATTGCTGTACCCAGGGCAGGCTTAGTAACAATTACCCTTGTATGGTTGTCTACACTGAAAAAAACAATAAGTATAATTTACTCAATTTTTATTTGGCAAGTTTTTGCACGAATATTTTTCAAGTAAATTTCACACATATGAAAATTAAGTAAATCTACTTAACTAAGTAAAGTAAAATTAACAAACTGAATAAGTACATGTAACTTGACCTGTTAAATTTTATTGAGTAATTTTTACTTACAAATCTAATAATAATTAATATAATTAAGTAAAACCAGTTGTTCTTTTAAATACATTTTACTTGTTTTATGCAGTGCTGGTAATTAATTTAATTTAAATTACATTTTACTGTTATAATGTGACAAACTAATACCAAGAGTCTTTTATTAGGAAGAAATAACAATGCAAGAATTATCAAACACTTACAGAAACCTTTGATGCGTAAGATCACTTTAAAATAGTTTAAACAGCTTGAGCAATGATAAACATCCATGTTCAATAACATATTAAACACATTAAAACCCCAACATTAGCAGTTTTATGCAGAGATATGACAGCTTCTTAATCTTAGTATCAAAACATGACCACAGAATGCAGTTACAAATAAAACCTGTTAACTAAGCCCCTGGCCCCACCCCAAAAAAAGAAAACTCCTTGCCCAAGTGTATTTTGAAAAGTTTTTAAACTAACCAAAAACCTGAAAAAGAAATTCTGAAATTTGTAAATGTAAAATTATTTAGTCAAAGCAAAAGTTTTATCAAATGAGGGTAACCCACATTATCAACTCTGTTGTAAAACAACATAAGAATTGTGCATGCAACCAATACGAATGTAAATGGAAAGGTTAAACACAATGAACGTTTTGGCTGTAAGAGGGAACAGATTTTCTCAAGGGTACATTTCTCCAAATTGAATGTCAAAGCAAAATAAGTGATTCAACAAGGCAGATAAATGCCTAAGAACATCCAGAGTATGGAAACATTGGCAAGCAACTTGTTTTTCAAAGACCGAACTTTAGGAGAGAGTCCATCCAGCTCCAGAAACAGTTTCTGGAAAACCTCAAAAGTGTATTTGAGCTTTGAGGGATACTGTAGATTTAAGGCATAAATCAGTCCCATCAGGAGAACACAAGCTTTAGCAGTATTTTCACATTTACTTAGAACCTTGCTTCCTTCAAGAACAATGGAAACCACTGGCTCTTCGTCTCTGTTTCCATGGACAAGAATCATCATGACATCTTCTGTAAAGTCTTCTTGACTGCCATGCTTATGCAATCCAGGAGGATGATGGGAAAAAGCAAATTTAAAGTGTTAATAACATCATAAGCTATATTGTTGTAGAAACAATAAAAAAAATGGTCACGACAGTTTTACGGACTGGATAGAAATGTTTAGCATAACATGTCTGAGACTTACATTGCCGTCTTTGAAAAGATTATCTGCCCCCTCTCCAAGATATTCAATGAGACTGCGGATCACGCCATCTCGTCTTTTCTCAATGGTATGTCCCTGTAAAGAGATGCATTTCTAATAATCAATACTGAATAAAATAAATCTCATTTTAGAACAATTTTCTTACATTTTTAAACAGTATTAAAACAAATTTTTTTAAATATGTTTCAATGGTTTCAATAAGTACAACAGACAGAAAGACAGGAATGTTACAGGAATGGGTGTGGTCGAGTAGGATTTGTAAATGATGATTATACAAAATTATAGCAGCCAATACACTAATTAACATTACAGAATGTTTAACTGTTTCATATAGGTACTGGTTTCATACCTGAATCAACGCACTGAGTGTTGACTGTATCTTCACTCCTGCAAGACCTCCCTTAGCTTTTAAAAGCTCCAAGAGTTTTGGCGTGTAGCTGTCTAGTTTCGACATAAAGGTTTGCTCCAGGGGCACAGCCGTAATTCTTCGGAATTCCTCCTTTATCTGTAAAGAGTTAAATAATCCACACACAAAAGAATTCTCATATGAACTGCAAACAATCAAAATATGCTATCAACTATAATATAACTGGCTTAATTTACCTGAGCTTCTGAGAATAAGGCAGGCCATCTCTCCAGGCAATCTTTAATTGCTGGGCTGAGATTAACAACTTCATGCCGCCTGTAAGAAAAAGTTTTAGACATTTTCTCTCCTACCACTTTTTGATTGTCTTTCTTTTTGACTTCATCCAGCAAAGCTTGTCGGTCATTTTCTAAAGTGTCAATGGATTCCCCGTTGGGGTGTGGAGGCAGATAGTTCAGTTCAGCCTTTTTTGGTTTTTTGACATTTTTGCTTGGAAATCTCTCATTTGGCAGCTTCTTTTTCAATGTGTTAACCGCAAGCTCGGGGTAGGCTAGCTCTCGGTTTCTTAACTTTGAACGATAGTTGCCCATTTTGTATTTGAGGCTTTGTTTCCAGCCATGCATCCCTGAAAAACATCCCGGTTCCTTCAAGCATGGATACTTTTGTAGCAGAGCCTCTACGACAGACTGTATTTGGACAGTTGTGGGATATGCCGTGTATTTAAATATTGATTCAGCAAGCTTTTGTAGAATGTCAGATTTTACACTATGATTCTGAAGGAGAGTACCATTTTCAAAATATGTTTGATTTCCAGCTTGGAGAACTCTGTCAATATCGAAGGAAAACTCTGGAATTTCAAATTTTTGTGGCCAGTTTTCCAAGCGTGCTGGTAGCGCTGTTTCCCTAGAACTGGTTGAGGCTTGGCAATTTGTAGAATGTTGGTCCCAATCCTTTGGAGCTGGTAAGATGTCAGAGTCACAAACAGGTGTCAGTGTCAGAATGACTGACGGATCTTCCACTTTCTTAACAATTTTGATTGAGTCCTTGTTCTTAATGTCGTCAGTAGAGGTCAGAGTAAAAAACTGACCAAAATCTGTGTCCATGCACATGAGACTGTAATCTCCATCCAACTGAAAAGTGTCTTTTACAGTTGTCAGAAGATCATCGACTGTGTTCAGAATCCCAGATGGAAGGAACAACTTTCGTACGTCATGGTCCTGTAGAATTATTCGTAGTACAGCTGAGCAAGGTGAGGACATTGTTGATGTTTCACAATCTAAAAGAAAGAAAGAAATTAAAGAAAGGGTATTAGTTTACCTGCTTAATTTCAAATTCATAACTGATTCCACAGTGTCTCTCTCTCATAAACTTTACTCACGGTCATGCACACAATCACATACATACACACACACACACACACACACACACACACACACACACAAACACAAACACACACACACACACAAGCAGGCATGCTTTGTTACAATCGTATCACCACTAACAAACAATAACACAAGCACACTTACTACAAAAAAAACATTTCAGTTTTTTTTTTTTTTTTTATAATGAAAAGGACTTGTAAGAATGTAATATAAAGTAGGTACATACCCTTTTAATCAATGCAAATGTAGTGTTTTAGAGACACCATCAAGTGTCCTCCTACGATGTAAGCTGCTAGTGGATAAACATCTGTTAGCTGGGCTTGTTGGAGAATTTTAATATTGTGAGTGGGTTCTAACATGAAAACCCTGAGATGTTCATTGTACCAGGTACTTTGCAGCCTGACAACAAAGCTGAGTTCATCTTGAACAACCACCATTTGAACAATTTCTGCAAAGTCAGGCAATCCTCCAGTTGATCCAAATGCTAAGATCATTCCTACAGTGTAGTCTGTGCCCAGACAGTCTACCTTATTTGTCATGTGCACTGCAGTGGCATTAGGGAATTGTTTTGTCAAGGTTTCTTTTATTCCTTCATGTAACACTTCAAATGGCACTTTAGACATTTTTGTCACTGAAATGGCAGGCCTTGCATCTTCAGAGTCATACAAATGGAAAGCAATCATTGTTTGATGCTTCCTTGCCAAAGACATCAAAACGTTTCTGAAGCAACCAGTTTGCCGAATAACCCTTTTGAAGAAACGATGTTTGGCCTCGAACCTCATTGTCCACAATGCCACAAGGGGGCCAAACTGTTTAATGAGCTGAGGATAGTGCTCAAGAAAGTGTTGTTTCGGGAGCAGCCTCTGTTGTGGAAAAAGTTCAAGGAACCTGTGTCGATGTTCAGAAATCTTGCTATCAAGAAACCCGATGCTTGCGTCAGAAAAGACAGGTGACAGAGCAAGATCAACAACATCTTTAAGACACATTATCAACTGCCATGCCTTCTCATCCTCTGGAATTTTATGTCCAACCATTAGTGACAACAACCTCAATAAACACCAGTTTTCGTGGGCGTTGCCACCGATGCTGGTTTTAGACACAAAGTTTGGTGCAACAACTTGAGGTGAGTTTGTTCACTCCATTTATATGGGAATGTTTTGATTTGATGGTTGAGCTCAGCAAGATTGAAATACTTTTTCCTGATCAATGCATCCAAGCACAGCGCCAATTCAACTGGTACAACTCCCTCAAGCAAATCATGAAGCACATCAGGAGGATACCCAGATACTACATGAAAGTGATTAAGATTGTCAGTAATTGGACACTGGCCTTTCATCCCAAAGCAATGGGTTCCAGTCCTTAAAGCTGTTTGTACATGTGTTTCATGGTCTTTTTCATTTCTTAGAGAAAATGCACCAGATCTGACCTCTAACTCTTGGAACTGGGACCGTTCCCCAGTACAAAATCTGCAGACGTGTGACCCGGAAAAGTTCTCAAGAAAACCTCCAACTGCATGAGCACCAAGATTGTCAGCAATCACACAGAACACTGTGCCCTTGATAAATCTCCCGAAGGAGGACACAAAAACACCATCTTGCTCCAAACTTTTGATATCAGTCAACAATGGTTCAAGTACACGAGAATATCCATATTTCTTAGCATCATTTGCTTTACAAAGCACAGCCAGATAGATGGATGTCAACGAGGAGCGCGATACACTGGGAATGTTTCCCAACACCCAGTAGACGGCAGTAACTTTGTGTTTTTTTTCGAGATGTTCCGAGGGGATTACACACCTCAAAATCATCAATGTAGAGTATGAGAGGGATTCTTACATCTCCAGACAAAAAGACATTTTCTTTGAAATGTGAACCATCACAAAAGGATTCATAAGTACCTTTCAAGCTTTGTGAATTCCTGAAGGCCTCATTCTTCTTAGCTAAAATCTGTGGCAACAATTGCAAAATGGGAACATACTGGAATGAGCTTTTTTCATCTAGTATGTACTCTACAGGTTCAACAACAGAGAATTGCTCTTTCAGAAATCTCTTTTGTATGAAGTCTTGAAAGGTCCATCCACCCCGAGGGCTGCATTTAGTGGATTAAGGGAGGTAAGATTTTCCACCAAGTTCGAGACTACTGACTCATCAACAGTGCAACCATTACTTTTTAAAGTCGTCTCAATAATCTGTTTGATAACTGGACTTGAAGCAGTTGATGTTATAAATTGTAATTAATCTATTATTTCATCAATGCACTTATTAGAAACGTTGAAAACACTTTCTAATTTAAGAAAAAGGCAACCCAACTTATTGTTGATTATTCTGACAAAATCTTGTTCTTCCTCAACAAAAGGTTCACATAAGTTACTTTCATCAACAGTCCATTCAGTATCTTCAGGTGTTTGACAAGTGCAATTTTGAAGGATGGATGGTTTGAAATGTTCAAGTGAGTGGGGAGTATGCTTCCTGCTTTTATGAGATGCAAAAGTTGAATATATATTTGTTCTGTACTCACAATTATTGAAAACATAGGTCACTGTTTCATACTTTTTTAGATGACCTCGAATGTGCTCAAAGTATTGTTTTTCTGAATGGTTACTGACTGAATTACAAACAAGACACCTAAATGAGAGGGCCTGTGTAGAGTCCAATGACTCTCTGTGATCTCTAGACAAATGAGAGTGCAGGGCACTCCAGGTCCTGAAGCAACAAGGACAATCTGAGTATGGGCAAGGAATTGAGCGGTTTTGTGTGCTGTGCCAGTGCTTTAGTCGGTAATGTTTTAGAAGTTCCGATCTTTTCAATGCAGTAAAGTTACATTTTTTGCACAACCACCTCATCAATTCATATTAAAATGCTAAAATCAAGAAAAAAAATATTAACTGTACCCCTGTTTAGACACACAGACAATTCATTCCATTCGGTCTCTCACTTCTGTCCCTTTCAACCAGGTTACAGCAAAAACAGCACAAAGAACTGCATGCACTTGAGAAATATTCTGCAGTTAAGAAAACAGACAAAAGAAATAGGTTAACAGCATACATTTTTTTTAACTAAAAGTTAACTAGTATTTGCATTCACATAATTTATTTTCACTAATTTGATGAAAATAACAAGCAATTGTTAAACACTCCAAAGTTTTACTTTTTTTTTTTTTTTTTTGCTGTTCAGCCAGTCATGCAGAACGAGACTACAGTCTTTGGAAGGAGATCACACAAAACTTGTGTAAAAAAGTGATAAAACGAAACGTCATCACTATATTGAACCAAATCAGATCAAACTCATAAAAACATGACCGTACAAGTTCTCCTCACCATTTCATTGCATTAAACCACGTTCATTTAAATTTAAGTTAAATCGTGTTCATATGATAATAATCTTTCCCTCTTTGATTTTTTTTTTTTTTTTAAAAAGGGAACGAGTTATGGTAATTCACAAAATGGACGCGATTGAGTAAAGAAGGGACCATTAACAGAACGCACAATTTAGCAAATTAATTAAAGAATGGGGGAATGATTTATATTGTGCACGATTTATATAAAATGAGGTAATGAAAACCTTTTCAAGTATTCGTGGCCGCGACATATGTATTTTTCCGAAAAGCAATGCACAAACATACAAAAATAACATATTAAACAAAATTCTCACGAGTTAACATTCTGTTTTTTTTACCCGTATTTATATGAAACAAAGTTTAAACGTGTTAAATATTTTGCAATTCAACGTTAGTTTATATGGCGTTCGTTTTACAAAGCCAACTCAAGAACACTCTAAACTTTTCAAAGGCACAAAATTAAGTGATGACAACACCATCATCTAATAAAATTACATTTCTTGAATAAATTAAATCTAAAAATCCGTAATATAATGCAGTTTTAAATAATACTTACATGCCGAGAAGAGATGGAGATGGTGGCGTAGATGGAGAAGCCATTGATCTTCGCGGGATTTCTTTCAACGCATGCGCAGATTCCTTGCTTCAAGACGGCGTAAATTTTACATGATTTTTTTTATTTGCTTCAAGTACTTTATTAATTTGTGTAAATATGACAGAGATTCACAAGTAAAATTTACTTCTCTGTCAGATGTCTAATAATTACAAGAAAAAATTGAGTATTTAGATTTTACTTAATATTCAGGAGTTTTTAATTGTACAAAAATATTCTTAGCAAAAGATGCATGATTTTTCCTGTTTTATTTACTGAGCCATAAAATCATTTTTTACAGTGTGGGCCGCCAACTTTGCCACCAGTGGGCTGCCAGTGGCCCGCTGGTCTTATGTCAGCGGGGATGCACTTCTCTCTAAAGGTGCGTCTAATGAGGAGACGGCGAGTCAGGATCATCATCTTCATCTTTGCAACACTGACACAGAAAACACTACACTGTAAAAAATTGCTGTAAAATTTACAGTAACTTACTGGCAATTTTGGTTGCCAGTAAGACTGTAAATTTACAAGAGTACTGTAAATCAATAATTACAATTGTACTGTAAAAATACAGCAAACTCTTGCATGCTGTAAAATTGTTGTGATGGTGTAAACATTTGGTAAACTTATTTCATTTGATTCTACTAAGAAGGAACATTTCTTAATATAAAACTGCAAACACTTAATTTGTAATAGTAAAGTTACTAAAAACATGACTTTAACTCAAATCGTTGCAGTTTATCATCAGCTATAGCACACATGCATGTGGTAAAGCACTTAACAAAGAGATCATCACTGTATCAGCAACTCTACAGTTACTGTCTTTAAATAAAGCAGCAGAACATCAGTGTTTGTGGCTCATCATTGACTGAAGCACAGGCTCTACTCTCCACCACAATGGTGATCCACAAAACTAAATTAAACTAACAGATCTCTCTTGTGCAAAATAATACAGTTCAGTTAAATATTTACTCTCCTTATAGATAACACCTGCTGTTAACAAGCAGAATCACTGAATGAAAGAGAAACAAGAACTACAACTGACTTCAGCCACAGCCTTAGATGAACTCAACTGAAATACAAGACATCATTAAATCTCTCAAGATCTGATTAAACAACTCCACAAACAGCATTACCAGCTTCACACATTACAATTTGACTTTATTTCTGTCATATGTCTATAAAAATGATTTGAGAATTAACAGAAGTTTATTTGTTTTATTGAAAACGTTTAGTTTGACCTCACCATTGTGGCGGTCAGGGTTTGCTTTAGTTGGGCTCTTGACCATCAAATTTTAATCTTAGTTTTTTTCTGGCTGCTGTAACTGTGTTTGTAAAGCACATTTGTTATAGCGTGAAAAGCCAGGAAAATGTGTGATTACGTGCTTTTGATTGGCTATTGATAATGATATAATCATTATCTAATGGCTTGATTCACTGATCTCATTCAGAGGCTGATCTTTAAAGACATGGTGTGGATATCTTTTTTTTTTTTGTTACAATCGCTATATGACCCCTGAATGAGACGACAAACTGCTACTGAAAAAGTGCTACAGCAGCAACTAGACACACACAGACATCAAGAATCAGCGTATGAATCTCAACAACGGTGACAATCAACAAAATAAATAGATCAACTCTGAACATCACAAAACATGCTACTAAAACTCAACACACAAAAAAAAATAATAAAAGCACATAGTAAGAATTAAAGACAATAAGTGGACAATTCAGCGGCATAATTTATTCATGCCACAATGCATGCTGGGATTTATGGGTGAGTTTTGTACTGTGCTGGTACCCAGCATGAATTGCAGCATGAAGCTTTTGATTGTCACCATTGTTGAGATTCATACACTGATTCTTGATGTCTGTGTGTGTCTGATTGCTGCCGTAGTACTAAAGGCTTTGTGCATAACATGTTTTTAAAATTTTTCAGTAGCAGTTTGTCATCTCATATAGCAGCTGTAAACAATACCAAACTAACAACTAAAAAAATCCACACTCTGTCTTTAAAGATCAGCCTCTGAATGAGATCAGTGAATCAGACCACTAGATAATGATTATATCATTACCAATAATCAACCACAAGCATGTAATCACACGTTTTCTTGGCTTTTCATGCAATAACAAATGTGCTTTACAAACACAGTTACAGCAGCCAGAAAAAAACTAAGATTAAAATTTGATGGTCAAGAGCACAACTAAAGCAAACGCTGATCGACACAATAGTGAGGTCAAACGAAACGTTTTCAATAAAACAAATAAACTTCTGTTAATTCTCAAATGATTTTTATAGACATATGACAGAAATAAAGTCAGATTGTAATGTGTGAAGCTGGTAAAGCTGTTTGTGGAGTTGTTTAATCAGATCTTGAGAGATTTAATGATGTCTTGTATTTCAGTTGAGTTCATCTAAGGCTGTGGCTGAAGTCAGTTGTAGTTCTTGTTTCTCTTTCATTCAGTGATTCTGCTTGTTAACAGCAGGTGTTATCTATAAGGAGAGTAAATATTTAACTGAACTGTATTATTTTGCACAAGAGAGATCTGTTAGTTTAATTTAGTTTTGTGGATCACCGTTGTGGTGGAGAGTAGAGCCTGTGCTTCAGTCAATGATGAGCCACAAACACTGATGTTCTACTGCTTTATTTAAAGACAGTAACTGTAGAGTTGCTGATACAGTGATCTCTTTGTTAAGTGCTTTACCACATGCATGAGTGCTATAGCTGATGATAAACTGCAACGATTTGAGTTAAAGTCATGTTTTTAGTAGCTTTACTATTACAAATTAAGTGTTTGTAGTTTTATATTAAGAAATGTTCCTTCTTAGTAGAATCAAATTAAATAAGTTTATCAAATGTTTACACACCATCATAACAATTTTACAGCATGCAAGAGTTTGCTGTATTTTTACAGTACCATTGTAATTATTGATTTACAGTACTCTTGTAAATTTACAGTCTTACTGGCAACCAAAATTGCCAGTAAGTTACTGTAAATTTTACAGCAATTTTTTACAGTGTACGTATTGGATCTGATCCAGTACGTCATCGTGCTACAGGCTGCAGCGAGGACAGACTCCAAATCTGCCCGCACGCGTGTGAGAAAATCAAGCCAAGTTTCCTCATAAAAAGGCAAATGAGTCTCACAGTTGTAACACACAATACATATATTTGTCCATACCTCTGCATTTTCTCTCAAATAGAGTTTTTGCAAATCACTTTGCGGTTGTTTGAAAGTCGAGTTTTTCTTTGCAAAGCAGATTGTGTTTATTTGCAAAACACTGGATTTGTTTGTATAATTTTGTCTCAAAATTCGCTCCATAGATTGACTTTATTTCTGTTAGAGGTCTACAGAAGTTCTTGTTGAGGATTAACAGGGGTTAATTCTAGCATATCTAGTGGGATGTTGGTTTAACAGTCACAGTGTGCCAAATATGTGTCGAGTGCCAAAACACTCCATACAATGAAAGATGACATTCATTGTGTTACATCAGTGGAGGAGAAGTGAAGATCCAAGCGGAACATACGTTTATTCAACAAACCACAACCAAAGATAATCAACTGAGGAAACAGGAATGCAATAGCTTACCAACATGCAAAAACAATGAGTGACAAAGACTGACTGATGTTGTGTTTCTTGGCTTTGAATTAATAAACAAAAAAATCTGTTCTGTTTAATAGTGAAATTTTTGATTGTCTTTTGATTGATTGTCTGAACTCTTAAAATTTAACAGTGCCCTTGAGAAGTGACTGTATCTCACATACAGAGTCATGTGTGCAGATTACATCAGTCTTGCTCCAGTTTAAGATACGCATCTGGAGAGATCATTTTCACAATGGATTTCTTATTCCACGGTACAGAAAAACATTGTTATGTCTCCAATACATACATCCTCATCTCCCTCTCTCTTCAATGATTGCCGTTTCTCAAACGGAAGGCTGCTTCCTCCGGAGGTCGCATTTGTAGGCTGCATACATCATAAAGAAGATCTTATTTTAGTATATTAATAGTTATAAATTTGACCATTATTCTTGGTTAAGTGTAAATTGTTGTAATATGCTTTTGACTCACAAATGTAATGCTCAGTTAACTGAAATAAACCAGGCTTGATGGCGTATGCAGCCTACAAATGCGACCTCCGGAGGATGCAGCCTGCCGTTTGAGAAACGGCCCATGTGTTCTGAATCCTTTAAAACACCAAACAACGCAATGTCAATACAGTCCAACAACAGACATGTAAGGATTATACATGAAATCAGAAATAAAGAGTTACCTGATCAAACATAGTCACACAGAAAAATAAGATTTAAAAAAGTGACATTTCAACAGTTATGCGTTCTTTAAATATAAAACATACGGAAATCAAATGTAATTCAAGGATATTTTTTAGAGGATGAGAAATTAAAAATTAAATTTTGAAAATACTATGTCTATAGCATAAATCGAAATTCTGATGTTTTTGTTGTTGTTGTTGTTGTTGTTTTCACGTTCATGTTGCAAAAAATCAGAAGAGATTAGAGTCATTGCAACATATTAAACTAAGTGAAGATGAAGTGTTTCATCATGAGTTGTAAAGCATCAGCAGCTTCACCGTATTGCAGTAAAAGCTCCAGCAGCTCCTGCTAATCCTGCTAGCGCTGTAACAGGAAGTTCATTTCCTCCTAGAAAGTGACCAATCACAGCTCCAGCTGATAAACCACACACAACACCTGCTGCTTTCAGCAGTAACTGTCTAACAGTGTTGGGACGCTCGTGAGAAGATGAACGGATCAACTGACTCTTACACAACAATCTCCAGAAAACCCCTGTAAAAACTCCTGCAGTTGATGCTGATCCTCCAGTAAAGAAACCCTTAGTGAACATCCATCCATGTGAAGAGTCTTTCCTCCACACCAGAACACCTCCTGACACTACAGCAAAAACCATAAATACACACAAATATTTCAGCTTTATCTGCTTAAAGAACAGATCTTTCTCCTCTTCCCAGCTTTCTCCTCATCAATTTCAGTCTCGTTCCTGACCGCATCACTGTCTTTACTGGATGTTTTTAGAGAATATTTGCATTTATTCACATGCGATTGGATTAGTTACTCATATGCTGGACTGTCATGATTTGGCTAGTGCAGGACGCACATCAGAGGGGGTGTAGAAGTGGCTATACGCCGTATACCTGCATATACCCTCCACTACACCACTGTGTATATATATATATTTTATACACACAATATATAAAATTATATTTGCACTCTTAGCTAGCAAGTTGTCACAAACTCGAGTCCGAACCGAGCGAAGCTATTCATTAAACATTAACCTGAACTCGACCGAGCAGCAAAGCTCTACTTCTGCTTTTGGATCTGTAGGAGGAACTGGTTGACTTCGTCAAACTGCATAACTTCTGTAGGGTTGTGGGCATTGAGGAGCCTATCAAAGCGTCTATAGGCAATGATAGATCAGTTAAACTGTGCAGTGTGTGTGTTTATTCTGTATTTGTTTTCTATAAATGTTTTGGCTCATGTGCTTGCATATTCTTCATATTCTGCTTGAAACTTGAACACAGGGTAAGGCTGCCGCCCTGCAGCTTTTAGAGGAAGCAGGGCAGACACAAAAGGTATTTATAGAAATAATAATCACAGACATAATAAACAGGATATATAAGTGCACACATTTTGGCAAATGCCAAAAGAAAGGGAAGCAGTGTTTACTGTAGCTTTATCACTCTGTGTAACTGAACTGATCTCATTAAAGGCTCTCATTATTGCACCTCTGGCTCCTAATCATTCTTCTTCTCCTTCTGACACAAAAACTGTTATGTTATACCTGCTTATAATTCTATGAATTATTTAATTAAATAGTCCTTATGTATTGCCTTAATGTAAGAACACCAATCATCTGAATATATTCATTTTTCATGTTGAGTTTTTAAGGGTGATATTATTGAAGTTATGTGTTGTCTTAAGTTAGATCTTATCTCCACACATGGCTCGGTGTGCTTCTGAATATTCATTGCAGTAAAGGTTTAGAGCCTAAAGATCAGTTTTATTTATGATGACTGAAATACACATCAGTACAGCGTAAAACAACAAGCTGTCAAACAATATCTGTGGTACATACATTATTATACTCCAACATCATCATCCTCATCTCTCATGTAAAACACAAATGATTACAACATATTGTCAATACCACAGGACACGTTACACATAGCATCTGTTAGAACTGCAATGAAATAAAAATAGATGAATATATGATGCAAATAAATATTTTTTTTTTTAAATCACAATTTCAGTGTTGTGTATCTCACTGAACAAATACACTTCAACCAAAAAAAAAAAAAAAAACGTCTAAATAACCTCAACAAAGGCAAATCCATTACAGACATAACAGATACGAAGACATGCATCATTGCATTTTTTATTTTTATTTTTACAACAATTGTGTTTAATTATGATTACTTATTTATTTAGTTCGACTTTGTATTTATCTAAGAATCTATGAAAATCGTATCTTTACTGCTCTTGAAACCAGTTTTGGTAACATGAAATTTACAGAATATATCTAAACTAAGCAAATCAGCAAAAATCTCAGTTCTGAATTTTGTTCATGACAAAGAAATCAATTAGTAATTTATATTAATGTTATTAATTTGACAATTAGTTTGACAATAAAATGTAAAGCATCAGCAGCTTCACTGTATTGCTGTAAAAGCTCCAGCAGCTCCTGCTAATCCTGCTAGCGCTGTAACAGGAAGTTCATTTCCTCCTAGAAAGTGACCAATCACAGCTCCAGCTGATAAACCACACACAACACCTGCTGCTTTCAGCAGTAACTGTCTAACAGTGTTGGGACGCTCGTGAGAAGATGAACGGATCAACTGACTCTTACACAACAATCTCCAGAAAACCCCTGTAAAAACTCCTGCAGTTGATGCTGATCCTCCAGTAAAGAAACCCTTAGTGAACATCCATCCATGTGAAGAGTCTTTCCTCCACACCAGAACACCTCCTGACACTACAGCAAAAACCATAAATACACACAAATATTTCAGCTTTATCTGCTTAAAGAACAGATCTTTCTCCCTCTTCCCAGCTTTCTCCTCATCAATTTCAGTCTCGTTCCTGACCGCATCACTGTCTTTACTGGATGTTTTTAGAGAATATTTGCATTTATTCACATGCGATTGGATTAGTTACTCATATGCTGGACTGTCATGATTTGGCTAGTGCAGGACGCACATCAGAGGGGGTGTAGAAGTGGCTATACGCCGTATACCTGCATATACCCTCCACTACACCACTGTGTATATATATATTTTATACACACAATATATAAAATTATATTTGCACTCTTAGCTAGCAAGTTGTCACAAACTTGAGTCCGAACCGAGCCCGAAGCTATTCATTAAACATTAACCTGAACTCGACCGAGCAGCAAAGCTCTACTTCTGCTTTTGGATCTGTAGGAGGAACTGGTTGACTTCGTCAAACTGCATAACTTCTGTAGGGTTGTGGGCATTGTGGAGCCTATCAAAGCGTCTATAGGCAATGATAGATCAGTTAAACTGTGCAGTGTGTGTGTTTATTCTGTATTTGTTTTCTATAAATGTTTTGGCTCATGTGCTTGCATATTCTTCATATTCTGCTTGAAACTTGAACACAGGGTAAGGCTGCCGCCCTGCAGCTTTTAGAGGAAGCAGGGCAGACACAAAAAGGTATTTATAGAAATAATAATCACAGACATAATAAACAGGATATATAAGTGCACACATTTTGGCAAATGCCAAAAAGAAAGGGAAGCAGTGTTTACTGTAGCTTTATCACTCTGTGTAACTGAACTGATCTCATTAAAGGCTCTCATTATTGCACCTCTGGCTCCTAATCATTCTTCTTCTCCTTCTGACACAAAAACTGTTATGTTATACCTGCTTATAATTCTATGAATTATTTAATTAAATAGTCCTTATGTATTGCCTTAATGTAAGAACACCAATCATCTGAATATATTCATTTTTCATGTTGAGTTTTTAAGGGTGATATTATTGAAGTTATGTGTTGTCTTAAGTTAGATCTTATCTCCACACATGGCTCGGTGTGCTTCTGAATATTCATTGCAGTAAAGGTTTAGAGCCTAAAGATCAGTTTTATTTATGATGACTGAAATACACATCAGTACAGCGTAAAACAACAAGCTGTCAAACAATATCTGTGGTACATACATTATTATACTCCAACATCATCATCCTCATCTCTCATGTAAAACACAAATGATTACAACATATTGTCAATACCACAGGACACGTTACACATAGCATCTGTTAGAACTGCAATGAAATAAAAATAGATGAATATATGATGCAAATAAATATTTTTTTTAAATCACAATTTCAGTGTTGTGTATCTCACTGAACAAATACACTTCAACCAAAAAAAAAAAAAACGTCTAAATAACCTCAACAAAGGCAAATCCATTACAGACATAACAGATACGAAGACATGCATCATTGCATTTTTATTTTTTATTTTTACAACAATTGTGTTTAATTATGATTACTTATTTATTTAGTTCGACTTTGTATTTATCTAAGAATCTATGAAAATCGTATCTTTACTGCTCTTGAAACCAGTTTTGGTAACATGAAATTTACAGAATATATCTAAACTAAGCAAATCAGCAAAAATCTCAGTTCTGAATTTTGTTCATGACAAAGAAATCAATTAGTAATTTATATTAATGTTATTAATTTGACAATTAGTTTGACAATAAAATGTAAAGCATCAGCAGCTTCACTGTATTGCTGTAAAAGCTCCAGCAGCTCCTGCTAATCCTGCTAGCGCTGTAACAGGAAGTTCATTTCCTCCTAGAAAGTGACCAATCACAGCTCCAGCTGATAAACCACACACAACACCTGCTGCTTTCAGCAGTAACTGTCTAACAGTGTTGGGACGCTCGTGAGAAGATGAACGGATCAACTGACTCTTACACAACAATCTCCAGAAAACCCCTGTAAAAACTCCTGCAGTTGATGCTGATCCTCCAGTAAAGAAACCCTTAGTGAACATCCATCCATGTGAAGAGTCTTTCCTCCACACCAGAACACCTCCTGACACTACAGCAAAAACCATAAATACACACAAATATTTCAGCTTTATCTGCTTAACCCTCTAAGCGTAAAAGTCGCAAAATTGCGACAAGACGTCATTCTTCATTAAATAGACTGTAGGTTCTAATATAGTGTAATATCTCATTTGTATTCTCTACCACTAGATGGCAGACATGTAGTACTTCGATTCTAGACCAAAAATGTTTTTTATTTATTTATTTTTTTTATTGCATTTCAAAACATTACAATATTTGACAATTAACAAGGGGCATACGGACATCATCACATGTAGATATAAGGGCTACACAAAGCAGCATAAAAAAAAAAAAAGAAATAGAAAAATTTTTACAAATACCTTACAACATTTTCAAAAATCTTAAATGTTTTAGAAGCCTTTGAATTCAAAGGTTTGGACAAATTCTTAAAAGAAGTGAAAAAAGATTTTACATCAGAAGAAAACATTCTAAAGTTAGGTTTACAATGAATAGTTCTGGCTTTATGAAGGTGAAATTTACCCAGAAGACAAAGCAGTAATACAGTATGTTCAAGATTGCTGTCTTTAGAATGAAAATCTGACAGGAAAATGATAGATTCTGTCATTTCTAGCATTTTGTTACAGCAGAGAGAAATTAACACGGTAACTTCTGACCAAAAAGACTTGGAGAATGGGCAATGATAAAACAGATGTAAAATAGATTATTCATCAGTATTACAAAATTAACACAATGAAGATATATTCTCAAAAAACCTGCTTAAGAATAAATTGGAAGGGTAGTATCTGTGAACAATTTTGAAATGTAGTTCTTTAAGTTTACATGGAATAAAAAATCTGTGTAAGTTATTCAAATCAGAGTCCGGATAACAGATCCTCCATTTAGATTGTGCTTTAGAGGGGCATCCTGGAGTTGAAGAAAGGGCATTTCTGAGAAAGACGTTATTGCATTTTTTATCTAATACATAAATTCCATTAAATGCAAGTGTAGGAAAATGGTTGATTACAGAGCCATAACATAAATGTGCTTTAAACAAGGTTTTTAAACTGACAGGGATACTTTTAATCACTTTATTATAATCTCTCAGTGAGATTGTTGTTTAATAGGTACACTGTAAAAAATTGCTGTCAAATTTACAGTAACTTACTGGCAATTTTGGTTGCCAGTAAGACTGTAAATTTACAAGAGTACTGTAAATCAATAATTACAATTGCACTGTAAAAATACAGCAAACTCTTGCATGCTGTAAAATTGTTGTGATGGTGTGTAAACATTTGGTAAACTTATTTCATTTGATTCTACTAAGAAGGAACATCTCTTAATATAAAACTGCAAACACCTAATTTATAATAGTAAAGTTACTAAAAACATGACTTTAACTCAAATCGTTGCAGTTTATCATCAGCTATAGCACACATGCATGTGATAAAGCACTTAACAAAGAAATCATCACTGTATCAGCAACTCTACAGTTACTGTCTTTAAATAAATATACTCGGTGGAGAGTAGAGCCTGTGCTTCAGTCAATGATGAGACACAAACACTGATTTTCTGCTGCTTTATTTAAAGACAGTAACTGTAGAGTTGCTGATACAGTGATGATCTCTTTGTTAAGTGCTTTATCACATGCATGAGTGTTATAGCTGATGATAAAATGCAACGATTTGAGTTAAAGTCAAGTTTTTAGTAACTTTACTATTACAAATTAAGTGTTTGCAGTTTTATATTAAGAAATGTTCCTTCTTAGTAGAATCAAATGAAACAAGTTTACCAAGTGTTTACACACCATCATACCAATTTTACAGCATGCAAGAGTTTGCTGTATTTTTACAGTACAATTGTAATTATTGATTTACAGTACTCTTGTAAATTTACAGTCTTACTGGCAACCAAAATTGCCAGTAAGTTACTGTAAATTTTACAGCAATTTTTTACAGTGTAATTTACTACATTTAAAGTTACAGGACCATAAAAATTTAAGGCCACCACAACGTTTGAAGATTAGATTAGGGATCCAAAACCAGGGTAACTCATTATTAGATAAACAATTCTTAATCCAGTTAATTTTGAAAGTCTGGCTAATGGTTTTAAAATCTAACACGTTAAGGCCACCCTCCTTATAATTTCTAACCATAGAATTCCTTTGAACACATTCTGTCTTATTTTTCCAAATAAAGCGGAACAGCAGAGAGTTAATAGATTTGATAGTTTTTTGATCAACATAAAGGGAAAAAGCAGGATAAACTAAGCGTGATATGCCCTCAGCTTTAGTCAGCAGGACTCTCCCATAAATAGTCAAGTCTCTCTGCAGCCAGCAACAGAACATTTTTTTTATATTATCTAGCCTTGGCTGAAAATTGTGATGGAGACGGTCTGAATCTGATCTGTAGATATCAACCCCTAGATATTTTACATGACATTTAACTTTAATACCATCAACAGATTTTTTATTTGAATCATGTACATATAAAATTTCACTTTTGTTGGAATTTACTACTAATCCAGAAGCTTTGGAGAAAAGACTAAATTTATTTAAAGCAGCAGAAACTTGTGAATCATTTTTAAGAAAAAGACAAGTATCGTCAGCTAACTGACTCAATGTATTCCCTCCGATATTTATACCTTCAATATTGGAGTGCTTTATATGCAAACTTAATAGCTCAGCGGCCAACAGAAAAAGAAAAGGAGAGATAGGGCATCCCTGGCGAATACCTCGGCCCACACAAAATCGGGGGGACGTGCCAGAAGCTAAGGAAACACAACTGTTAATACCGTTATATAGAGTATGAATTGCGTTAATAAAGGATCTACCAAAACCAAACTTAGAAAGGGCTTCAAAAATAAAGAAATGCTCAACTGTATCGAAAGCTTTATAAAAGTCGATAAACAAAATTAACGCATCTTTATTTATGAATTCTGAATAATCTAAGATATCTATGATTAATCTAATATTGTTAGAAATATGTCTACCTTTTAGAAATCCAGATTGAGTGTTAGAAATTATATTTGCTAAGCAATGCTTGATCTTTTCAGCATATACAGAAGCCAATATTTTATAATCAGAGTTCAAAAGGGTGATCGGGCACCAATTATCCAGAAGACTGGAACCCTTATTAGGCTTAGGAATAAGACAAATGAGACCTTGTTTCATTGATTCCGCTAATTTGCAATGCACAAAAACAATGCACCATTGTTTAAACACTCAATAAGGGCTTCGTAAAGAAGAAACTTAATAGAGTCCCAAAAGTCTTTAAAAAATTCAAAAGGTAAGCCATCCGGCCCTGGAGATTTATTGTTTGGCATTCTTTTTACTACATTAAACAGATCCTCTATATTAAAGGGTTCCTCACAAAGTTCTCTATTCTGGTCATTAATTTTAGGAATCACAGAGTCAATCTTCTGGAAAAACAAAGATGAAGCATTAAGATCAAAAGAAGAGGCGTATAGATTTTGATAAAAATTAAAAACATGAGAAGAGATCGCAGAGGGGTCATTAGATAATGTATCGTTAATATATAGAGAGGAAATCCTCTTATTACTTCCACGTTTTTTCTCTAGGTTGAAAAAGTAAGCAGAGTTTTTTTCGCCAAACTCAAGCCATTTTGCTCTTGATCTAATGAATGCGCCCCTTGCTTTCTCTAAAAATAAATCATCCAGACTGCTTTTTAAAGTATAAAGAGATTCCTTGTCATCCTCTCCCGGGTTAGGATTCTTTAAAATCTCACTCATCTTTCTAATTAACTTTGTAATTTCCTTATTTTTAACAGACACTCTATTTTTTCCAAATTTTATAGAGAATTTTCTACATTCGTATTTAAATAGTTCCCATTTAGAAATGGCCGCGATATTAGCCTGAGATATCAGATTCTCCGCGATTTTCCTAATCTCCTGACAATATGAGTCAGAAAGTAAAAAAGAGCTATTTAACTTCCAGTAAGCAGGGGTTATTTTCTTCTCTGCTTAAATTTTGTATCAGAAAAATTAATATCAATTGCTGCGTGATCTGTTAGAGGTGAGGGTGAAATTTCCGCTGTTGTTAAATATGAAATTAAAGAATCTGATATTAGCCACAGGTCTATACGAGATTTTTGAGAAAAATCTGATTTAAACCAAGTGTACATGTGGCTATCGGGGTGTAAATATCTATGTGCATCAATTAGGTTCAGCCGTTGACATAACATTCCTATTAGAGGGTTAACGCTATTAGACACATTTCTAGGTGGAAATCTATCCACTACAAGATCTGGTGCCTCATTGAAATCACCACCAATTAAGATAAAGGCAGAGGGATATTTGAGTTTCAAATTACTTACAAATTACATTAAGGATTATACCATCAAGAAAAAATGTATTGTTTAAAGAATTGTTGAACTCATATATGTTAACCATTATAAAGAAATTGTTATCCAATAGAATAACTGATATAATCCATCTTCCTATCCCTGATGAAAGCGTTTCTATAATCGTTCCCTGAAATCCATCAGCGAGTAAAATAGCGACCCCACCTGACGAACTGGAATTATGACAGAAAGAAATAGGGTTCTATTTCTAAAGCTTTTCATTTGTTTAAGTCACGTAGCCCCCGAACATTCAAAGAGAAACAAGAGAAATACGAACTAAGCATAGTATTGGAACTCAACTCTGAGTAAATACAACTGTTATAAACAGATACAACAAAAGAAGATTACTTTGTAGAAGATATGCAGAGCATACAGCTCAAATTCCTAATAAAGTTTGGGAAGGTCAACATACCCGTCGTGGACCCATAAAATAAAAATAAAAACATATAGCCTATATATACATACATATATATACACATACATATATATATATATATATATATATATATATATATATATATATACACACACACACACATACATAAATGAATAGATCATTTATAAAAAAATAGAAATAATAATAATAATAATAATAATAATTTTAAACAAATTTTGCAAAATCATAGTTTAAGAGGCATACTAGATATCATACACAGAAATTCTCTTCCGTTAATGAAAGCAACTGGCCCATTAAACCCCGCTTTTTTCCTTCCCTTCTTGCCTCTTCAACGAGTGGCCAGAGTTTGTTTCTCGCCTCCTTGTCTTCCTGAGTGAGATCTTCCAGGATTCTAATTTTCTTCTGTTTCAGCAGCTCGGATCGTTTGGCCTCTGTCCATATTGCATCACGACATGTGCGGGATAAGAACTGGACGATGATCCGCCGCGGGTTGGTGTTTCCAGACTTTGGGCCAAGTCTATGCGCCATGTCAACCATGTCCTGTAGTTTCTCCACGGAGTGTGGAGAGAGGTTTCTGAACAGCTCGAGGACAACCATTTTGACGTTTTCCCCTTCTCGCTCAGGTATTCCGGCTACACGGAGGTTCCATCTGCGTTTGTAGCTATCCAATCCGCTGCATTTCTCCTTGAGAGACTTGTTTTCCTTTTCCAAGTTCTCAACCTTTGATTGCAGAGAAAGCACCTTCTCCGTCACGTCTTCCACCTGTCTATTAATGGCTTCAAGCGAGCAGGTAAGCTTGCAGATTGAAGACGCGTTTTCCTTTACCGACGCCTCGACGGCCTGCAGTTTTACCAACGATTCTTCTTGTAATTTGCTAACCTTTTTGATTGCCGCTAGCAGCACAGAATTAGTTTGTTCGAGATTTCTTTGGAGCAGGGGACTTACTAGGAGTGTCCGGAGAGCTCCCAAAAGCGTTTTCTAGGCATCTTGCATAGTTGTGTACCTTCAGATTATCGCTGTTTGCAAAAGTCTCAGAGGCCGTGTCCATATCTTCATCCATGTTTGTAGCAACCGAGTTACATTACAGGCGTAGAAACTAACAAAAAACTTTTTAAAAAGGGTCCCAAAATCATTAAAGGCAGTCTTAACCGAGTATGCTGAGCTTCCAAAACAAGTTATAGAAAAAACTGAACATGGAAAGTCAAAGCTTTAAGCACCGCATATTAAAAAGATTATGAGCGCAACGAAGTTGCTGTTAACGCGCCGCCATCTTGACCCGCCCCCACCAAAATTGTTCAAGTACTCCAGAGTGCAATCTGGACGATGGGGTGGGGTGACACATTGGTTCAATTCCATTGGTTTATAACACGGCAAATCTTAGCATGCGCATTCCTTCGTGTACGATTTTGTAATTGATTTGCCCATTTTACAGAAATATTATGTGCTAACTCTAGAATCATAGGCCAATCTTAATTATTATCTGTTTAGTAACCATGGTAATTTTAGTCAGATGAAGTCATTGTTTACAAATAAACTCTTGATGACGGCACCTCCGGGTTCTTCAGGCTGCAGCGCTTCATTCATATTTCCTTGAGGATCGGCAGACCGCGGATCAACACTAAGTTGGGATTTTATACGTAAATGATGATAATTTACTGTATTTTAGAGATGGACAAACATGAACATAAGCGGCTGATTTTACGTTTTAACGTGCAACCGTTTTTTGTTGTTTAAAGAGATGTTATAGCCCACGTTGCTCAATGATTCACAAACTTGTAGGTTAAAAGTGCTAATAAAATGTTTTCATGGCAAGCTCAATGTTTCCTTGTTTATATCTTAATTAAATATTTGAGCCTATATTGATTCTCTTACAGTTTTTAAAGGTTCCTATCTTATATTAAATAAGTGTCCGTGACATCAGATATTAAAAATCCAATTATTTCTGTATCCACACCCTCATTGTGTGTGTGTGTGTGTGTTATAATCTGTGTACGGGATGAATTTATATTCAGTTATTAACACTCGATCGTTGTAGCCATATAGATCTGCATCAGTGGCGGATATAGGATTTTTTAGAAGCAGGGGCCACAATTTACAGAGAGGGGCCAAGTTTACCGTTCAAGTCTTTGGAAACTTTAACAATAACAGCTTAAATATTTACGTATGTGTGTGTGTGTGTATATATATATATATATATATATATATATTAGATAGATAGATAGATAGATAGATACACCTCTGTTCATCAATGTGCACAGGCTACCAATAGCTGCTCACATAAAATTCAAGTCATTAATGTTTGCTTACAAAACCACCACTGGCTCAGCACCCCTTTACCTAAATGCAATACTTCAGAACTATGTGCCTCTAGAAGCTTACGTTCTGCAAGTGAACGACACATTATTGTTCATCCCAAAGAGGCACAAAATCACTTTCACAGACTTTTTCATGAACTGTTTCCTCCTGGTGGAATGACTTGCCAAACTCAATCCGAGCATCTGAGTCCTTAGCCATCTTCAAGAAACGGCTAAAAACTTATCTCTTCCATCTTTATTTGACCCTCTAACTCTAGCACTCTCTATTCTAATTCTATTTTATTTATCTGTCTTCTTTTTGTTTAAAACCACACACTTTCTTTGCACACTTTCACACAAGATTTCTTTTCAAAGAAATTTTTTAGTGCATTTATTAACCTATATAATGAGTGATGACGGTTGGTTTAAAATGGTTTACGAACATAGCTAGCAAATAAAGAAAGAAAGGAAGAAAGAAAAATAAAATAAACAACACAAAGAAACAGCTTTGTTCCAAAACCTATTAAGTTGCCTACCTACTAGACAGCATAGACACCCTTACCAACACATATATTAAAAAAAAACTAATTTTAAAATGCCACTGAGTGTTTGAAACAACTTATGCAATCTGATGAGGCTTCTTATTAATGAGGCAAAAAATTGCATTATTTTCATAGGTAACGGCTAGGTCTATTAGAACTGCATTATAAATATATACTATTCTTAAAAAAATAGCTGAGATGGCTTGAATAACACAGATTAACAATATATTGTCCCAATCGTGTGTTTATTGTCTTCATGTTTCATCGGTGAAAACGTTTAGATCTGCTTTATATTCATTTATATTTAGTGATGCGTATATATGGAATTTGCTGGAACGCCATAAAACGTTAGTTATATGAGTCTGCGCCCTCTGGCTTCGAGAGTGTATTACACTATACATTACAGCAATAATCAAATTCTGTTTTAATGATAATTAAAATGTAAAACAGTAAAAGTAACTGTCGAAATTTCATCGTGAAACCGGTAATAGTTTAATTCCTTATTGCAGTGTTACCGAGAATCATATGATGCTTCCACACAGACTAATATTATTCACTTTCCACACTATTCCACTATTTTCAGCCAAACAGTTTTAGCACACCGGGTCTGTGAGACGTGAGGATCTTTATCTAACTTTCATTTTAAACAAAATGCTACAGTTTTTCTACATGTCAGTGATGATTCTGAAGGAAAACGCGCTTGGAACCTAATGTAACGAACGCAACTTCCACCCGAGAAACCGCACGCTTTTATTTTAGAAAAAAAGTTTGCTTTGTAAAGTAGGTTCAACAGCATTAAGTTAAATGGCGCAAATTGTATTATTAATTTGAACTGTGCACATTCGTTTTAGACACTTACTGCAGCCTACGTTATGCTCTTGCGCCGTCTATGCAATAAATGCACGTCCTTGAATGAGCGGTGTTTTGTAACATCTGGTAATGTCAATGATGCGGTGCTATCGTGTCATATATATATATATGTACATATATATATATATATATAAATGCCTCATTCATTCATACATAAACATGCACATGCATATTTACAATTAAAGCTTGTTAAGATGTGGTGCACAGGTTGAATTTCAAACAACTTAACTCTAACGTAAATCAGCGATGAGTGACAGGACAGGGGCACTTCAGGGGCCAATCAGATTTCAGCGGGGGCCGGTGCCCCTCTGGCCCCACCCCTAGATACGCCCCTGATAATAAACATATAGTAGAATTATCACACTGTAAAAAGGTTGCTGTAAATTTTACAGTATTTTACTGGCAGCTGGATGCCAGTAAATTACTGTAAAATGGTTACAGTATTATTACTGTAATTGCATTTACAGTATAATAATGGCTTTACTGTATTTACTGTTAAGTGCTTTGACACGATCTGTATTGTTAAAAGCGCTATACAAATAAAGGTGACTTGACTTGACTATTTTCATTTACAGTAGTATTACTGTATTTTCATTTACAGTATTACAGCATTTTCATTTACAGTATTTTTACCGTATTTTCATTTACAGTATCAGTGCTGTAGTGTTTATTTTCATGTAGTTTAAACATTTTTTACCTGTAAAAAACAATCAAATTGTGGTACAGCACTGTAATCCATGATTTTTACCACCCCAACCCCATAAAAATCACAATAACTCATGAGCATTAGCTCTGATAATATTCTTTTTAATTGTTGAACATTTTCTTTTAAAGGTGCTGTATGTAGGATTGACACCCTGCGGTTGAACTCGGTATTGCAGTCCAAATTAAAAATATTGGAGACGTTTTTTTTCACCCGGCCCCTCCTCCGCAGACTTGACACACACGCAGGTTGCCAGATTAATGACACCAACAGAAACGAGCGCACATTATGATGAATGAAATTAAATATGCTGTGTTTTCCTCCTACTGGCAACCCGCGGTGCCGAAATACAATCGGGTAAACTGGCAGTGGGCGTGTTTCACAAACCATAACAAACACAGACATTCCGGGCCGGAATGCACATTTTCAAAGGAGAATAGCTGACTGTAGCATTGTTTTTCAGATAAACAAGTATGTTAACTTAGCATGTTTCTTAAATATCTGCAAACATATTATGGTATTTTTATGCTTTAGTAGAGTCAAAATCCTACATACAGCACCTTTAACGCTAATGTAAATCAGCGATGAGTGACAGGACAGGGGCACTTCAGGGGCCAATCAGATTTCAGCGGGGGCTGGTGCCCCTCTGGCCCCACCCCTAGATCCGCCCCTGATCTGCATAACTATCGAATATTAAATCACTCAGAGCTGTAAATCTGTGCAATAGATACGTGAGCACTTTTAATGAGTAAAAGAGACCTTCTCTGTGATTATAATTTTTTTATTTATTAAAGACTATAATAGTTATCTAAAAGCAGTAGGCGTAATGTAGTACAGTGATTCCTGGTTCTTTTTAAAGGACTGAGCAACAAAACCAGGAATTTAATTTGTGCATATAGCCTATATATAAAAGTATAAATAAAAATGTTGCAGAGAAATTAACATTTATTGCTTAAATACGCACTAAAGCACATTAATAATAATATTTGCTGTAGGTCAGATTTAATAACAGCTGTTTTAGTAAATAAAAACATTTAAAATAGGCCTACATGCAAAAAAAAAGAAAAAAAAGAAAAAGAAAGGGGTTTCTTTCAGCAAGGTTTTTATTCCCATCATTCACACATAAAACCCCAGTTCACACTGATGGACTATTTGGTATTATTGTCTTTTTTGTCACCGCAGTTGTTCTTTAAAATAAAACAATATTACTGATGAACTGATCAAAAGTAGGCTACTGTTCACATGTGTTTTACTACTATATAGTATAGTAATATAGTAATAATTTAGTACTTTCTCCTTTTTATTGTTGGTTTCCTCTTTTCTGATCATTTGGAATGAGGATAAAAAGACAAAAAAAAAAAAACATGCAAATAAGTTCAAATATCAATTCAATATCTACTATTTCCTGAATATTATGAAATTCAAGAGGGCCGCCCCCTGATGACATCATAATATGCAAATTAGATGTATTAGATGTATTTTAGAGTATATTTACACCCCACATAAACTTTCGGTCATGCCCAACATTTTTCTAATTTACAGTAGATCTCTATCTTTAAGCACTTTCAAGCCACAAGCTTTTGAAATCTTGATGTCAAAATCCTGCATTTTTCCCCAAAAAAACCCCTGATGCCTAAAAGGGTTAAAGAACAGACCTTTCTCCCTCTTTCCAGCTTTCTCCTCATCAATTTCTCTCCTCACACGCATCTCTGTCTCTCTTCTGACTGTGTCTAACATCATCTGATGTTCTCTCTCTCTCCTCTCCTCTTCTTCTCTTCTCTCTTTCTCCTGTTCATATTCCTTCCTCACACATGCCTCAGTCTCTTCTCTGACTCTGTCTAACATCATCTGATGTTCTCTCTCTCTCCTCTCCTCCTCTGCTCTCTTCTCCTCCTCTCTTCTCCTCTCCGTCTCCAGCATCACCTCTAGTGTGTAACAGGAGTTTCTGTTCTCAGACACCAGTCTGTCGATCTTCTCTATGAGTTCAGTCACCTGCTGTCTGTTTGCTGGAGCTTTAATGTTAAACTCACGATATCTCTGACCGCATCGCTCAATAAAAGCAGATAACTGAGGATTTGCCCTGATCATCTCTCCTAGTGATCTCATGTGTCTCTGATCTGCGTGAGTGAAGAGCACTAGAGTAAATCTGAGAGCTTCTGCTCCAAACTTCTGCTCAAACCAGCTGATGAACTCCATCTCCTGCTCAGTGAAAGTGCTTAAAGGCAGAAAGAGCAGGATGACATGAGCTCCTGCTGAACATAATTCAAGAGCTCTCTTCAGCTCCGAGTCTGAATCAAAGTCAGTGTGAGTGGAGAATCTGAAGTCTGGAGTATCGATCACTGTCACGCTCCTGTTATGAACAGATCCAGTGTGTGATTTACAGACTCTGGTCACTGATGAAGAGCTCTTTTCTGACTCAAACACCCGATCATTAAAGATGAGGTTTCCTGTGGTGCTTTTCCCGTATCCGGTTTTACCGATCAGCAGCAGCCGGAGATCTTCATCATCTGCTTCTCCTCTGAACACTGTGTTCTCAAAGCTCTGAAGAACACAGAACAACACAACGAATGTCACTTGAAGCAGCCACAATTACATACGCTTTAAAAATAAATAAATACAAATGTCCTCATAAAGTGTTGCTCACCTGATACATCATGTTCTCTTCTTGCTTCTTCAAAGACGCAGGTCTTTCCATCACAGTTTATCCATCGAGACTGGAAAGAAAGAAAGAAAGAAAGAAAGAAAGAAAAAAAGGAGGCTGGTGTTAAAAGGTTAAGGTAGTATAATTTTGAAGATTATTTTTGTTCTTGTTCAGTCCTGTCAGATTCACTGTTGAACACATCTGATAACACACAGCTGTTTCAGCATTCATTATCTTATCAACCTGATCTCACAGAATTCCGTGTAATGTTCACGGACTTAATTAACCCCGAATCTGTGGTGGCATCACGGAATCGCCGAAAATTCCGTGATGGGCTCACAGAAGTGATACCAATGTAAGTCAGTGACAGGCATCAGCCGTGAACCACGCACGGATCCACTGCTTCAACACTTTAAATATGCCGACGCGATAATTTATCGTCATCATTATTGTTCAGAACTGGGTAGGTTTAGGGTAGGGGTGGGGTCAGGTACTCCAGTGAAAGTATAACTGCATCGGAGTCACTCTTTTTACGTGGTCCGATGCAGCGCTGGTGTTGAACCAGTGAATCCGTGCGTGGACCACGGCTGATGCCTTCTGTGAGCCCATCACGGAATTTTCAGCGATTCCGTGATGCCACCACAGATTCGGGGTTAATTAAGTCCGTGAACATTACACGGAATTCTGTGAGATCAGGTTGATCTTATACATGGCAGGTTAGTCGTTTGTTCCAGTACACTAACATGGAGATCTTTTACACTTTGGAGAGACTACAACGTTCACTTAACCCTCATCAAACCTGGTAGATATGTCTTACCGAGACCTCTAAAGCTGATTGCTACATAGCTCATGCTAGTGTAAAATTATCATAAACATTTATAACATGATTAGATATAAACCAATACAGATTTATTAAACGTTACACTTACTGAGAATCACACAAGACCGAGGATGTAAAATGCCTTCCGTCAACAGTGAGCTTCAACAAAATGTCGGAAATATCATTTCACTTTCACTTTAAACAGAGTCACGTGACACTGTTTGTCTGTTCTCAGCACGAGCGAAACTGTAGGCTCGTTTGAGATGCGCCTCCCTTGAAATGTAGGCGGCTGCAGTGCAAGTCAGGGGAGGAGTGAAAAAAGTTGATGGGGTGTATTTTTATGGAATGCCAATCCTGCCATAATTAGAAATAAATAAATAAATGTACAAAGAAAAGTAAAAACATCAAAAATAAATAAATAAATGAATATACAAAGAAAAGTAAATAAAGCAAAAACAAATAATTATTTAATAATTCAATTTCCTTATGTATTTTTTTCATTTTTTTCCACATTTATTTATTTCCAAATTTATGTATTTATTTATTTATTTCCACATTTATTCATTTCTACATTTATTTATTTTCACATTTATTTATTTCTACATTTCTTTGTCCGTAGGGTAATGAGGAGGGCGTGTTTTACTTCAGGAATAGCAATCGATCCAGAGTAATCGAAGGGTAAGCTTGAGGCCACAGTGACACCTTGTGGTGCCCAAACGAAGTACAAGAAGTGTAGCCTACATGACGCGCCTGTGATAGTGTGGGATGAATGACTTGGATGGGCGCAGGGCGCCGCTAGTGGGGGGAAAGGGTGACAGAGTGCATAGGGCCTAGAGGTCTGGGGGGGCCCGCGATCACCTGGTCATCGGGGGCACCGGAACATTCCATTCAAGTAGTGAGCCGATCGCCGAAACGAGAGAGAGCTCCCCGATATTAGGCGCTGTTTTTAAATTACAGCGCATGCGAAATCAAGCATAAAGCATTTATAAATGTTAAAAATTATATATATGAATTTATAAATTATAAATGTTACTGTTGTTACATATTGTGGAATATTTTAATTTTAGGTGTTTTGATGTTTCTTAATGTTTAGATTTTTTTGTTTTTGTTTAAACTACAAATTTTATAGTTTATTATTACTTATTTTAAAAACCATACAACCATGGTAATGAGGACCATGGTTTTACTTCTTGTGACCACCATCCTAATAATACTAGTCAGCTAAACTCTGGATTATAAGCAAGGACTTATTTATTTTCAGATGTTTAGTTCTAATGAATTTTAATTGAAGGAAAATGTTAATCAGGGCTGGACTGGTAACCGGGCATACCGGGCATTTTCCCGGTGGGCCGACAGAATTTTTTTTGTTTGTTTTTTTTTTGCCAAAGACCATCACGCAGGGACTACGAGCAGCCAGTGGCCCATTGGTTTGTCTCCTGTATTGACAGCGTAAACCACCCAATCACAATGCGCTATAGACGGAGCTATGAAGTGTTTTTATATAAAGAACGCTTCACCCCAACTTCTTCCTCGTCGGCTTTTCCCACGTTTTCACAGCTGCTTCATCAAGAACAGGCTTGCTCTGCAGTGAATGATGCGGCGTAAAGAGCCAGGCAGGAGGAGGAGAGGACAGCAGCTGAATCAGTGATATCTGATAATTCAGTGTCACATGATCCTTCAGAAATCATTCTAATATGCTGATTTGCTGCTCATGAAATATTTATTATTATTAATAGATTCTTTGATGAATAGAAAGATCCAAAGATCAGCATTTATCTGAAATAAAAAAGCTTTTGTAACATTATACAATACGCCATTCAAAAGATTGGAGTCAGTATAATTTTTTTGTTTTGTTTTTTGGGAAAGAAATTATGGAAATTAATACTTTTATTTAGCAAGGATGCTTTAAATTGATCAAAAATGATGATAAAGACATTTATAATGTTACAAAAGATTTCTATTTCAGATAAATGCTGTTCTTCTGAACTTTCTACTCATCAAAGAAACCTGAAAAAAAAAAAATATATATATATACTCAGCTGTTTTCAACATAATAATAATAATAATAATAATAATAATAATAATAAATGTATTTTGAGCAGCAAATCAGAATATTTGAATGATTTCTGAACAATCATCTGACTGGAGTAATGATGCTGAAAATTCAGCTTTGATCACAGGAATGCATTACATTTTAAAATATATTAAAATAGAAAACAGTTATTTTAAATAGTAATTTTAAATAGTTTTGCTGTATTTTGGATAAAATAAATGCAGGCTTGGTGAGCAGAAGAGACTTCTTTAAAAAACATTCAAAATCTTACTGTTCAATCACTTTTGACTGGTAGTGTATATATATATATATATATATATATGGTGGGCCACCAGGACCACAAAATGCCAGGGCTGATTTTTTGTCCCAGTCCAGCCCTGATGTTAATTCAATAAGGGCCTGATTAAAGACAAATATTAGTGCCTTATATAAATTAGGTGTTTATTATTTACAAATAATAAAGTTCTTAAAGGAGATTCACCCAAAATGAAAATTGTCATCATTTACACAACATCATGTCGTTCCAAACCTGTATGAATTTCTTTCTTCTGTGGAGCATAATTTGAGAAATTCAAGACATTTTTGTCCATACAGTAGAAATCAAGAGTAACCAAAATGGTTTGGTAACATTCTACAAAATCTTCTTTTGTGTACAACAGAAGAAAGTAAGTCATACAGATTTTGAACGACATGAAGGTGAGGAAATGATCACCGAACTTATTAGCAGTAACTTTCCAGCAGTCTAGCTCAAAATCAATGATTTTCAGGTGCTTTTCTATGTGACAGAAATGCAATATTAAGTTTGTTGAATTTGTCATGAGTTCAGTAATATCTATCAGTATTCGATTCTGTCCTGTTTTATGTACTCATGTATTTACTCCAATTGAAGGCCCTATGACCCATCAAAACATTCAAGGGGGAATTTGTGGGCTGGATGGGCTGAATTTGTCCAGGACAGATCAAATGTGTGTAAATCATGCTCATAATAGGCAAGAGGGACAATATTATTAGTCTAAAACTGGAAATGGACTGGACTGTGATCGCGTGCATTTGCTGGGTTGTTTTGACCCAAGTGCTAGGTTTAACCATTTGACCCAGAATGCTGGGTTGTTTATTTAACCCAACCAGTGGGTCAGGTTAACTGTGTTGCTGGGTTAAACATTACCCAAACATTGGGTTATTTGTTGTCTCATTGCCTTGCTACCTTTATATTTACCAATATTACCAATAATAATAAATAATCACAAAGGAATGTAAAATTATTATTTTTCTGTAATACAATTACACAACACACAAAATGCACTAAATATCAATTTAATGAGTTTTCACATTTCTTTTTAAAACAATTTTTGAACTGTTACACATTACATCCAACCCCTACACTGTAAAAAAAAATCTGTTAAATTTACGGAAAAATACCGGCAGCTGTGGTTGCCAGAATTTTACCGTGAAAAAGACGGTAGTAACATTTTAGGATTTATAGAACTGTTTAAATTTATTTTTGTTTATAAACTAATATTTATAATGTTTATGCAACGTGAGCATAAGAGTATTGAGAACTATTTTGAGTCCATGAAGAAAATTTTACTGATTTATGCAAAGTCATCAATTCAGCTCAAAACTCTTGCAAATAACAGCAGCACACATACATGCGTGATTAAAACTAATAAAGAGACTCTCTTTACGTCAGTAACTACACAGTTACTGCCTTTAAATAAAGCAACATGCAGCATAACATCAGTGTCTCTCTGTCCGTCCTTGACTTAAACACAGGCTCTACTCTCCAGCACAATGGTGACCCACAAAACACAACAGGAAGTTGACTGTTAGGTTTTACAGTATTTTGCTGTTTTATTTTCTTGATTTTACGGTGAAATACCGCAGCTGTGGTTGCCAGTAATCTACTGTTTTTACAGTTTGTTCCGTAAATTAAATTTACGGTATATTTCCGTTAAAATTACGTTCCACAGTATGTTTTGTCATCTCACAAATTTAACCCCTTTAATCCCACAGCAAAATCCTCAGTTTTAAAGAGCACTTCTATGTGTCCACACTACAGAGTGTTGAAGTAACACTGAAGCAGTGATGAATTAATGAGAGAATTAAGTGACTAATTAAATTAGGATTGAGCTTTATTGATGAACACCTGCTGTTAACAAGTAGAATCATTGAAGGAACGAGAAACAAGAGCAGAGAAACAAAACTTACAGCTAAAGCCAAGATGAAATCAACTGAAATAAAAACATGAAATCTCTCAAGATTTCAGAAGAGGGTGATTAAACAACTCCACAAACAGCATCTTATTACTAACCACTTTTACTTTATTTATGTCATATGTGTACAAAAGCTCTTATTGAGATTTTAGTTGTTGTACTTTCATTTGAAGTCACCATATTGGCGATCAGTGGTTGCTTTAGTTGGGATCTTGAATCATGACTCTTTAATGTTGGTTTTTGTTTGGCTGTTTTTAATTAGCTGTGTTTATTAAGCACAGTTTTTAAAACAAAAACACCAAACGAATCTATCATCATCTGGAGACTGATGTTTGTGATGTCAAAACCAACATGATCTAGTTTAATTCACTGATTGTTCTGTGTTAAGTCTCTTGTTAAACATGTGATATGTTAATTGCACCATTGATTACTACAGCAATCAAATGTTGTGAAACAGCTCTAACCAGAATATGCACAAATAAATGTATTGAACTACGGCAGAATTTAAACACACACAGACATCAACAATCAGCGTATGAATCTCAAAATTGGTGACAATCAAAAATGATATAAAAAATTTAAAAAAACGGTTCAACTCTGAACATCACAAAACAGTTTACTGAAAAGTAACAACAAAAACAACACCAAAATAAAAGCAAATAAAGAAAATATTAAGAACATTCAGCTGCATAATTTATTCATGCTGCAGTGCATGCTGGGAGTTTTGTACTGGCACCCAGCATGCTTTGCTGCATGAATTGTTTTTTTTATTATTAATAGTCACCATTGTTGAGGTTCATGTGCTGATTCCTGATGTCTGTGTTTCTAAATGGTGCTGTAACTCTGAAGGTTTTGTGAATAAAAGGTTTTAAATTTTTTCATGGTTTGTCAGCTTAATTTGTAGAGTAATATTACTACCATAAACAATGTGAAAATAATTACAAATCACCCATATTGCTTGACACTAACTGACGATGACCACCGCGTTTAAGTTTTAACCAAAACTACTTAACTACAATTTCTCTTGGTTTTTCTTGTCATAATAAATGTGCTCTACAAACACAGTTACAACAGCCAAAAAAAAACTAATTTTAAAGAGTCAAGGGTCAAGAGCATAACTAAAGCAAACACCGATCACCAAGATGGTGAGGTCAAACAAAACATTTGAAATAAAATATAAACCTCTGTTAATTCGTAGATATCTGACATAAATGAAGTCAAACTGGTTAGTAATGAGTGGAGCTGGTGATGCTGTTTGTGGAGTTGTTTAATCATCCTCTGCTGTTTTATTTCAGTTGATTTCATTTAAGGCTGTGGCTGTATGTCAGTTGTAGTTTTGTTTCTTGTTCTTTCCTTCAGTGATTGTGTTTGTTAACAGCAGGTGTTCATCAGTGTCTGAATTCACTCATATGTTCTCAATCACTCTGTCTAGTGGACTATATAGTGAAGTAATGTAGGACTAGTGAATGAGGGTGTAGGGAGTGGTTTCAGACACAGTCTATGAGTGTCGACTCTGAGGCTACTTTCTCGAAAACAAAGGTTAGATCTATTACAGTTATTCACTGTATATAGTAAGGAAACTTACTCTTAATCATTTAACAGGTTATTACTGTGGTATTTTACAGTTTTTTACTGTTAAAATCACAATCATTTTTTACAGTGCAGGTACAGGGCAACGAAATGCAGTTTAGGTCTAACCAGAAGTGCAATAGCAGCAAGTGCAGTATATACAATGGTTGAATAAGTGCAGGACAAGGATATGTACTGAATATATGTATAAATATATATAGAAAGATGGTTATTAATATAAACAGAATTTACAGGTGAATATGTATAGTGAATAAATATACAGATGGCTATTACTATAAACAGAATTTACAGGTGATATGTACTATCAATATAATATATATACAGATGACTATTACTATAAACAAGGTGTAAAAGTGCAGTGGAAGTGATTGCATATTACAATTAGACGTACGGTGCAAAATGTTAATGTAAACATTGATAATGTAAACAACAGTCGGCAGTGCAAATGAGCATAGTCCAATTTAGGTATGGTAGTGCAAGATACAAAAGTAAACAGTTGTTACTGTAATAAAAATTTACATTCAGTAGTGCAAATAAGGCAGATGTGAGGTAGGAGAGAAGAGTTAATATATGAGGAAGTGGATCAACGGGGTTAGAGTTCAGTAAAGAGACAGCTCTGGGGAAGAAACTGTTCTTTAGTCTGCTGGTCCTGGTCCGGAGGCACCTGAAACGCCACCGGAGGGCAGGAGAGAAAACAGTCTGTGGGCTGGGTGAGAGGAGTCCTTAAGGATGCTGCGAGCTCGATGCAGACAGCGTTTCCTCTGGATGTGTTCGATGGCAGGTAGTGGAGTCCCTGTGATGCGCTGGGCAGTTTTCACCACCGCTGCAGTGCCTTGCGCTCCGCAACAGAGCAGCTCCCATACCATACTGTGACACAGTTGGTCAGGATGCTTTCTATTGCGCAGCGATAGAAGTTCACCAGGATAGCCGAGGAGAGCTGATTCTTCCTCAGTGTCCTCAGAAAGAAGAGGCGCTGGTGAGCCTTCTTGACCAGGCTGGAGGTGTTGGTTTTCCACAACATGTCCGCCGAGATGTGGATCCCCAGGAACTTGAAACTGGAGACACGCTCAACAGCCATTCCATTGATGTGGATGGTGTCGTGTGCCTCTTGACTCCTTCCTGAAGTCCACGATGAGCTCCTTCGTTTTGGTGGTGTTGAGGAGCAGGTTATTTTCAGTGCACCATGTGGCCAGGTGCTGGATCTCCTCCCTATAGGCAGTCTCATCGTTGTTACTGATGAGGCCAATCATCGGTGTCGTCTGCAAACTTGACGATGGAATTAGATCCATACACAGGCTTGCAGTCGGAGGTGAAGAGGGAGTAGAGAAACGGGCTTAGCACACAGCCCTGTGGTACACCAGTGTTAAGTGTGATGGATGTGGAGCAGGTGAATCCTGATCGAACATTCTGGGGTCTGTTGGTCAGGAAGTCCAAAATCCAGTTACACATTGAGGTATTGATGCCCAGGTCTCCAAGTTTGGCTATTAACTTGGTTGGGATGACAGTGTTGAATGCTGAGCTGAAGTCAACAAACAGCATACGTGCATAAGTGTTCTTATTGTCCAGGTGAGTGAGCACAGAGTGCAGTGCCATGGAAACTGCGTCCTCTTGCTCATTTTAGGTTTAAAAATGATGAAAATTCATATTAAAAAATAAATAAATAGAAGCATATTGAAAATGCAAAGTCGGCAACACCTAAGCTCCAAAAGTATCAAAGAAAAATTTATTTATAAAAAATTCACATAGAGTGTAACATTTCGAGCACACAGGCTCTTCATCAGACAAATGAGCAACACTGATATGCCTCCATTTATACATGTGAACAAAAAGTCACATGACCTAACACAATATAACCAATATAATAATGATAATAATGAATAAACCAAAATAACCGCAGTCAAAAAGAAAAAACAACAACAACAACAAAGAACTATGCAAAATAACAAAATACAATTCTCGATACACAATACAACAACATTAATTAATACCTGCCTACATACATAAATTCAACCAATACCATCAAAACCTTTATTGGAGCTGTATAAAAAGCCACATAATTGGATAGGCATTCCATATTTAAAGAAATGGACGCATATCAAAATCCTCATTTAAACCTCTCGGGGACAAAGTATCTCATGTAAAAATCCAAAAGGCCTCACGTTGTAAAAGTAATTTATTAATGTCACCACCGCGCCGTGGACATAACTAACTCTATTCCTATGTACTGAAGAGTGGAAACGGAATGTCTCGAGTTTACAAAATGCTGAGCTTCTGGACTTTTCGGATCGCAATGTCTAATTGCACACCGATGTTCAGAAATACGATTTTCAAAGGTCTACTAGTCTTACCAACATAACATAAACCACAAGGGCAACGAAACAAATAAATAACTTTAGCCGTCTTGCACGAAATCGTACC
>NW_026704710.1:0-8023 GCF_012432095.1 Onychostoma macrolepis
AAATTAACAAATAACCACATAGGAAAAACTAAATAATAAATAAACATTAAAATAACAACAACACAGAAACAACTAAACAAGAGTACAAATTTTCTTCCTTTTTCCTTAAGACATATTCAAAGACTGCAGCGGGGGAGCTATACAGAAAAACAAATCTCCATGAAATCTAACAATATGTAATTTTTTTGTTATTAATTTGCATTAGAGACTTTTTCAAAATTTCCATTTCTGATAAAAATAGATTACAGTTTGGTATGCATTTCACAAATTTGTGTGTATGAATATAATATTTACCTTGCAAAATTTAAAATTTAACGGCATAATCATTTTAATTTTTGTGAAAAAGTACAAATAACATATTTTAAAGATAGCATATAATTAACATTTCTTTGCAGAAATAGAAAGGCACTAACATCAGACCAAAATCTAAGAGACAAATCACAATTATGAAACAAATGACACAAGTCTTCCTCGTGCGTGTTACAGAAACTGCAAGCATTGTCAATGTCCATGAATTTAGAAAGAGCTACTTTACATGGGTACATTTTGTGATGTATTCTGAAATGCACCTCTTTAACTTTATTCAAAATACAAAATTCGTAAGGATTTGACCAGATCGTTTTCCAATTAATCTCAGAAATTGTTGCATTCCAAAATAATTTTCCTCAAGGGGAAATTTTATGTTTTGATTGCAAAATTTTTCTAATATTTTTATTATTACAAGATGAAGAAAATATTTCAATAACATCAACATTTAATTCTGGAAATATCCTTTAATTGCTTCCAAAAGAGAGGTGATTATTTATTAGTTGTATCAACCCATTTGGAATAGCTTTAGCCACTTGTTGAAATTCTTTAAAGTGCTATTATGCCTTTTCGAATATTTACTTTCATGCAGTGTGTCATGGCCCATGGCTGTTATTCGCGTGTAGACCAATCACAAAGGACTGTGCCATCTGACCAATCACAGCAGCGAGTGCTCACGGAAAGGCGGGGTTTAGAGAGACTGATTCTTGAACTGCTTCGCTTGCAGTCGTTTAGGAATCATTTAGAAATGAGGTAAAATTAAAGCTATTTTTTGAGAAAACTAAACTGTTTTTTGACCTTGGATGCACGTAAACCTGTTTTAGGAGACTCATACAACAATATTAGCAACCTAAAAAATGGCATAATAGGGGCACTTTAAAGGGGATGGAAAAGTTGTAAACATGCATAAAGTCTTCATAAGACAGAATGTTTCCACTCTCATAGAACATATCTATAACAAAACACAGTATATATTCCTTTCAAACCACCTATGCAAAAATAACGATTTATTCCTAGAAACAGGGCCTAAAATTAACACTCGCCAAGCGCCAAATGCGAGTAAAAATCGTCGTTGGCGAGTATATGTAACAGTGTCAGTCGCTAGTTGGCGGGTAAAACATTTTCTGAAATATAACAATGCAATGTAGTGGGAACAACGGCCAGTTTTAAAAAGGATTCGCTGTTTCTGACGTAAGTGAATAAAATAATATTTTCCGAAGACAAGATCCTCGTGAAGATAAGCGACAACAACAAATCAAATCATAGGATACAAACAGGCTGAAGAGGTCAGAGCCGTGTGATGGCCCGCTTGTCCCTAGACACGGATCTGATAACTTTTACCTGAGAAGATATTGCTCATTTCGGAAGATTAACTTTTCCCTTATTTTTAAAGGTTTTATAATTTGTCAGTTTCTGGACATACCAAAAAGATGTGTTTGTGATCCAGTTACTAGTTCATGCTATGAATCAAACTAAAACAATATGCAACAAATTTCAGTGATATCATTATCATTAGTGTCAGTCTTTATATTACTGATATATGTTCTGTATCATTTTATGAGACGATCATATTACGCTTTAATAGAGCAGTTTTATAGTCTTTCAACAAATATTCGTATGGAAATAATCACTATCCACATACTTGTATAAAAAGTGAGATGATCTGCTGCTGATCCTGAATGGCTTGTTTAATGAGTGTTTATACTCTGAAGCTCATCAATATTATCAGCTGCTGAAAATCCTCTTTATTTCATGTTAATAGATCCTGTTTTCACCTCATTTATTATGCTGATGACTTCAGATCCGTGAATTGCCACATTAAGCTCATTTTATTGGTGTGAACAGACTTAAGAAAACGATAGACATCAGCTATTGTGCCTGCCTTTAATACGTATTTCATAATAATAATATCTTCCTAAACTCTTCTAATAACTGTTCTCTATCCTCCATAAACCTCCCACAATGCATCATGACATGTTCAAGCGTTTCACTTCCTCCACACCAATCACAGAGACCTGTTGGATGCTTAGACATTAACTTTTAACTTCTTTGATTTATTAAGTCCAGTGTGGCCTATTCTAAGTCTGGATAGTATGTTTTCCTCTCTTCTATTCCCACTTGTGGCTGTATTGAATACATATGTCTTCATTTGTTTTCCATTTCCCACTGATGTTGCCATCTTTGCATTATTTGTTATTTTTTTTATTTTTTTATTATTATTGTTTTAATTTCATATCTGCTATATGATACTGTCATTTCTATACTGGTGTCCATCACAGCTTGTTTCTCCAGTCTGTCTGCTGCTGCATTAACTTTCACTTCCACACGGGCTGGAACCCACATGAATATTACTCGCCCTTTCTACAATTGCAAAATTTCAACTATTAAATCTTGTCTGGTGACTGAATATTTTTCTTCAATACTCAAGAGAGCATAACTAGAATCTGAGCATACTAAAACCTCCTTTAAACCTGCTTCACTTATCCACCTTTAAGCCATGATTATTGAAATTAACTCTCCTGAAAAAACTGATAACTCATTTGAAATCCTTACTTTTCTGGAAATGAGTAATTTAGGAATGACATGCTATAGCTACTTGATCATTATCTGGATTTTTCAATGCATCGGCGTACACTTGTATGAAATGTCCATACTCTATCCACAAATATTCCCTTACCCGGATTTGCTCAAATTCACTCATTCCTTCTTTCTATAACATGTATGGCCGGACACAGAGGTGAGTGATAACCAGATGGAGTTTATTAAACAGAATGAGGCAGACTGAGAGACGAACAGATGACTAGAGGTGAGTATAAGACTTCTTGTGTGAACACCGATGAGGGCGAGACTAATGATGACGAATCTCTTTTCCACAGAGTTGCAGGGAGGACGAGACGAGGGAATCCACAGGATGCACACGGAACTTGGAGACAGACGATCTGGGAGGAGATGAGGACACAAGGAGCAGAGACAGGAGGTAAGACATAAAGGGTAACTATCTTGAAAGGTCTATACTCAACAAGTCAGTCTTGGTTGTAGAGGTAACGTACAAGATCAGACAGTGATAGTGACTGATGTGAGAGCTTATATGCAGGGGTTGATGACAGAGGTGATGAGGTGCAGGTGAGCGTGATTAGAATTCAGGTGAGGGTGCTCAGTGATGATGTGGAGGAGTGCCAGACGGATCCGTGACACTTTCTGCCTGTTTCTAGCATTTTTAGATCAACTGTAGGTTGAGGCAGAATCCACAACTGCTGATAAGGTCATTCTAGGGACAATACTTAATCCATTAATACCTAATTATTCTACTAAACCTTCAGTTATCCATCTAAAACTGTTACATTCCCGTTATCCATACTCCCAACATGTGAGTTATTCTGAGCCATTAAATTTGCCCAGTATACTGCAGTTAACTGTTGTCTTCTTAAATTGAGAGGCATGTCACCCAATTCTACTTGTAACGCTGAAACGGGAGATGACCTATCGCCCCACAACGTATCCTTAATGCCTGTGCTTGAATTTTTTCTAATTTTCCAAGATGTGTCTTTGCTGCAGAGCCATATACTGCACAGCCAGTCCAGTATAGATCTGATTAACATTATGTAAATTGTTCTTGATGCCACACATCTAATTATTTTCAACACTTTCTTGCATTTATTGTCCATCCCTTTAATGTGTTCTTTCCATGTAAGTTTACTGTCTAACCACATACCTAGAAATCTTATTTTAGACACCTGTTCTAGATTATGATTTTGGTGTCAACTCCTTTCCTTTTGTTAGTGAAGAGGACTACCTTTGTTTTTATTTTCCATGAGAGAATTTGAACCCACACTGAAATGACCATTCTTCAACCACTTTTAATGCACTTTGCATTTTCCGCACCACATACAGGTGCATCTCAATAAATTAGAATGTTATGGAAAAGTTCATTTATTTCAGTAATTCAACTCAAATTGTGAAACTAGTGTATTAAATAAATTCAATGCACACAGACTGAAGTAGTTTAAGTCTTTGGTTATTTTAATTGTGATGATTTTGGCTCACATTTAACAAAAACCCACCAATTCACTATCTCAACAAATTAGAATACTTCATAAGACCAATAAAAAAAAAAAAGAAAAAAAAAACATTTTTAGTGAATTGTTGGCCTTCTGGAAAGTATGTTCATTTACTGTATATGTACTCAATACTTGGTAGGGGCTCCTTTTGCTTTAATTACTGCCTCAATTCGGCGTGGCATGGAGGCACTGCTGAGGTGGTATGGAAGCCCAGGTTTCTTTGACAGTGGCCTTCAGCTCATCTGCACTTTTTGGTCTCTTGTTTCTTATTTTCCTCTTGACAATACCGAAGGGTCTTGGTGAGTTTGCTGGCCAGTCAAGCACACCAACAGCATGGTCATTTAACCAACTTTTGGTGCTTTTGGCAGTCTGTGTGCATTGAATTGATTTAATACACGAGTTTCACAATTTGAGTTGAATAACTGAAATAAATTAACTTTTCCACGCCATTATTGAGATGCACCTGTATGATCTCTCACACCAGTATGTATTTTCTGATGTAGTTTTAACCTTTACAGCAGTGAAAATCTCTTTCCACATAAAGAACATGAATGTGGTTTCTACAAGACATTAGCATTAACATTAGCTGGTGAAAATCAACAGATCCTGTTTTCACCTCATTCATTATGCTGATGACTTCAGATCTGTAAATTGCCACATTAAGCTCATTTTATTGCTGTCAACTGACTTAAGCAAACGACACAATCAGTTATTGTGGCATTGTGGCATTACAAGATATAGATAAGTATCATAATGGCATTTATTTAATGAATATGTGATAAACTATGTTAAAACTAAAACATACAAAAACAAACTGATAGGTTAAACTCAATTGGTGGTCTATTTGTACCTTGCAAATGTGTTATCAATCAAAACTTTATTAAGGACACACTCGGTCCAAACAAAAAACACAACAATAACAACATACAAATACACACACAAGGACAGAATCCACAATATCACATATTTACATGTGTAATAAAACGCCAGTGATACCACATATTTGAAAAAAGCCTGACTGAACTTAGTGCCAAGATCGTCAGTGTTAAAATTTTACTTCCATGTTTATTCTTTCTTTTTTTTTTTCTTACATTGTTTATATTTGGTAATTGTGTTTTAATTAATTAAATTAATAAGAGGTAATATAAATGTAAGAATTAAAATATATAGATGAAATTGTTTTAAAGTAAAAAGAGATATAAGTTGTGAATTAGTATAAAAAGCAGTGTTTAATTAACTTAATAGTTACTTCATTAGGTGGATAGATTGGTGAACATTACTATTTAAAATAGGTAAATTATTACACAAATAATGTGTAATAACTTATTTATCTTTAATAACTTATTTATCTTATTTTTCTTTGCACTACACAACATCAGAAAGATTAGGCCCTTTCTGACGGAGCATGCTGCACAACTTCTTGTCCAGGCCCTTGTCATTTCTAGGCTGGACTACTGCAATGCTCTTCTGGCTGGACTTCCATCAAACACAGTCAAACCTCTACAAATGATTCAGAATGCGGCGCCACGACTGGTCTTCAACGAGCCCAAAAGAGCCCATGTTACACCTTTCTTTATCTCATTGCATTGGCTACCAATCGCAGCTCGCATCAAGTTCAAGACACTGATGCTTGCTTATAGAACAACCACAGGCTCAGCACCCGCCTACATGCACTCACTATTAAGAATCTACATCCCCTCCAGAAGTCTGAGATCTGCTAGTGAGCGACGCCTCGTGGTACAATCACAGAGAGGCTCAAAATCACTCTCCAGAACATTCTCGTTCACCATTCCTGGCTGGTGGAGTGATCTTCCCACCCATATTCGGAGTGCTGGATCCCTGTCAATCATCAAGCAACAGCTGAAAACTCATCTCTTTCGACACTACTTGACTTCATCCTAAACTTAAAAAAAAAAACTCTCTCTCTTTATTTATTCCTTCCCTTGCTAGCTTGTACTTATTTAAACAATGCCTGAGACTTGGTGTTACAAGCACTTTGTCTGTCTGATTGCCTCTTCAAGATGAATCGCTTTATGTATTCCCCAATTGTAAGTCGCTTTGGATAAAAGCGTCTGCAAAATGACTAAATATGAATGTAATATTTAATTTGGGCAGATCTGCTCCTCCTTCAGTGAAGCTCCTCCCACAACAAGCACACCTTCAGTGAAGCTCCTCCCACAACAAGCACACCTTCAGTGAAGCTCCTCCCACAACAAGCACACCTTCAGTGAAGCTCCTCCCACTGCAGTTCAGCAATAAATGCTGGAATATTCCCATCAGTCTACAATTGAAGACGAGCATCAGAGCATCAGGAAGAAGTGAAATCTGCAGAGACAGAGTTTATTGAAGGACAGAGAGAACATGAGAGATCCAGAACCCTGCAGAATGAAACACACTGAAGAACAAACAGGTTGGTGTTTATACTTGATCCTTCATCAGTGAGGCTGAAGAACATTTAAATTGATCAGCAGTTCATCAGATTTAGTGTTTATAGCAGAAAAGTACTCTAGGAGTTGTAAAAAATTAAATGAAAAAAAGTCAAATAAATAATATAGGGGAGACTTTCTATCTCAGGGTACAAAATATGGACTAAAACTCAAATGTTCAAATGATGTCACTTCCTGGGTGTTGCCATAAAAAAATACTTTATCTTTAAAAATGAAGAAATGGAATGGAAATTGTGTTGAGTGAAGAATACTTGCCAGTTAATTAGTTTATAATAGAAAAATTGTTAAATACATAATAATATTTTAGTATATTATATTAATGTTAATATTATGTTTATAATATTATAATTGTGGATTTGATTAAACATCAAATAGTTCTTGCTACAGAAACATTGGATTAGTGTCTGTATTTTTTTATATAGATAATTGTACCTTATTTTGTAAAAATGTGTCAATGATCATAATTGTGTGTAGCCATTGTCTGCTTTTAGTTCACATTTCTCAGATTAATTTTATTTAATTTAATTTATTTATATTGTTTTTTTTAAACTTAATTTTCAGATCTAATGGAGAAACCACATCATGTCAAAATTGGAGAAAAAACTCGCTCACAGACTGAAAGAGGATCTTTACTGAAAAGAAAAGTCAAGAAAAGTTTCACCTGCACTCAGTGTGGAAAGAGTTTGACAAGCAAGAAGAATCTCAATGTTCACATGAGGATCCACACTGGAGAGAAACCGTTCACATGTGATCAGTGCGGGAAGAGTTTCACACAATCAGCAACCCTTAAGAGACACATGATCATCCACACTGGAGAGAACCCGTTCACATGTGATCAGTGCGGGAACCCCAGACAGGGATGGTTGTCTTCTGTGCCTCTCTACCTCCTGCCCTTTCTCACTCTGACCTGAAATTATTAAAGAAAGACAAATGCAAGCCAACTTCATCTTCTGACCTGTTTTAGAAATGCAGAAATAACAAAAGCAGCTCTGCCTCTCTGACCAGAGGGAAATTAGACAGATCATTTACAATTACACAACTTTCTTCTGTTTGTATGTGATAGTATTATTCCACATGGATTCTATACAGTTATATAAAAATATATATATATATATATAAGTATATATCAGTTTGTACAGTATAAAACCACCATTACGCCTATGGAGAGTCCCCATAAACCACAAATGCCAGACCGTGTGTGTGTGTTTATAA
>NW_026704711.1:0-8023 GCF_012432095.1 Onychostoma macrolepis
GAAACATGTTAGTCTTTCTACTGTCAATGCGATTGAATGGGACGTTGATGATGGTGTTATCATCCCGAATCAGAGATTCAAAGACATCACAACTCTTGATGAGAAAATTGGACAAATCACTATAACTAATTTAAAAGTCGAGCATAGTGGAGAGTATACCATTGACATCAACAGTAAAGAGCAGGGACAAAGATTCAGCTTGGAAGTTATGGGTGAGAGGATGTTGATTATTATATTCATTAATATTAAAACTGTAAAAGCACTGTAGTATTATTATTATGGTTGTTTTGCTTAACCTCACATACAACAATGGTATCAGATTGTAATATCATGGTTCTTTGATATACAGTATACTATTTACCTGATAATGCAAAGTACCTCCAAGAATACCAAAGTACTGCCAAGGTACATGTCCACAAAACACTGTACTAGTACTTTTTAAGTATTTGGCTTTGTTTTAAAGTACCAGGGTATTACAAACAGAACTATGGTAAAAACTCTGTTGTGTCAGCAGCAGCACCTGATTTAAAAAATAACATACTGAAATATATATTAGTAGGCTAATTAAAAAATGGAAGTATTTTTAAATATGAAACTAAAACTGCCAGTAAGATCTCTTTTTGCATGGCTATTGTAGTTGTGTTTGATTTCATTTTGCTTTCTCAGTGGAGAGAAAGATCATATGTTTTCATTGTTGCTTTCACAGAGCGGGTCCCCAAACCTAAGATAACTGTAGAGGAGAGCAGTAACCCTGATGTTGTGTATTTAATATGTGAGTACAGTGGAACGATCATCTGGAAGAATTCTGCTGAAGAAACACTGGAGGGCAATAAGAACCATAAGCCAGGAGAGTTTATCACAGTCAAAAACACAAGAAATCCAGAAAACTACTACACCTGCACACTAGAGAACGCAGTGAGTGAGGAGACCAGTGAACCGGTCTATGAGAGAGATCTGTTTAAAGAGTAGACTGCCTTTACTAGTACAATATTATTAATCAGAGAGGAAATGTTTAACATATACAGTAAATTGATGTGGTTATTATCACAATTTTCCTGATTATAATTCCCTGTCATGAGACTATACTGTTTTATCTTTTAAAACATTTGAAATGTGTCCTTCGAAAAATGAGATAAGGTCAAAGATGCTGACAGACTCTTGGAGTTTGAATGAATGCACAAACTTAGAATTTTTTTATTTTATTTTTTTTTAACTTGTTGCAGGACGTTCCCTATGTGGTTTACTATGAGGAATAAACATAAACATAACAGAGAATGAATATTTCTCAAGATGGGTTTCTTTTTAAAAGTCGATTTCCGTTTAGACTCTAAACTTACATCACCGCTCTGATTATTTTGCATGTCTCTCTTACTTAACACACCTGCTTCAGATCATCAGCTCGTTAGAGAAGAGAGCTCCATGCATGATGTGTTCTGATTGACGGGTCCCTACACAGGGTTCATTGCTACCTCCTGAGCGGGAAATCAGTTGAAGTTTACTTCACTTCGGGACATTCATTCACAGATTTGCACAACACCACTGCCTGCAGTGTCTTCACACACAGACGAAACTTATTAGATAAGTGCAGAGGTGGACAATAACACAGTACATTCACTTGAGTATTGTACTTAAGTACACTTTTGAGTATCTGTACTTTACATGAGTATTATTTTTCTGAAACTTACAGTACGACTTTAACTTCACTACATTTGAAAGACAAATATCGTACTTTTCACTTCACTACATTTCTATCGAGAAGTAGAAAGGACGTTACATTGTAGCAGCTTTGAAAGTCAGTGAGTGATTTTTTATACAGCCTATCAGTTATCGCTCTTGTAAGGTTACGTGAAGTGATTTCCGAGCATTTTATGAACACTGAGTTGCAAATGTGATATTTATTTACAACAATTTGATAATAAGTTAATATTGTGTTATATATTAGGCACAATATTGCCTGATTTTGCAAAATTGTGTTAATGAAAATATTACCTATAAAGCCACAGTTGTGTGTCTCCTTACAAAAACAATAAGTTGCTTCAGAGGCATAAGGTATTGCTAGTATCACATACAACAATAATAAAACAGTGCATTGACATAAAAAGGAAATTTTATTTTGCTACTTAAGTACGTTTAAAATCAATTACTTCTGTACTTTTACTTAAGTAAAATCAGTCTTTACAACTTTCACTTGTAATGGAGTAATATTTGACCAGCAATATCTATACTTTCACTCAAGTAATGAAATTGTGTACTTTGTCCACCTTTACATAAGTGTGAAGTGTGACATAATATAACTCTGTAAAAACAATTTAAATTCACGTCTCACACACTTTAATGCTCTTTGAATGGAACATATACTCTCCCTTCGAAGTGGAATATGTGAATATCCAGAATATCCTGTGAAGTCCATTTTGCAGGAACTTACAGTCGAATAGAACAAACATCTGAAGTGATGAGAGAGATATACATAATGTGCAGAGCGGGGGGTCGCGAAGACTGAAATTGAGAACCAGTGATCTAAAGAATCTTTTTCTATGTTTTTGTGGATTAAAAGTTAATTGGATGTTAAATGTTCATCATGGAACCACATGACAATAATAATAATAAAATTAAAAAAAAAAAAAAACTTTATTTTTAAGATTGTAGCCCTGGTTTCCCTTATAATTCTACTACATGTAGCCTAATATTTGACATAAGGTAGATTGCATAAACACTCATTGCAGCAGTTTGCATGTAAACGTTGCCTTAAGGAGGTATTTTTTGACCTGCCCCCTGTTCTTATATTAAGTACATTTTAAAGTGCACTTAGAAAATTTGATTTACAGTGATGTATATACTTAAATATGTACTTGATATAAATAACATAATACAACGAAATATAGCCTATTTAGGCCAACAGTAAAACCCTACGGAAGTTCTAAGTGGCCATGCATTATTATTTTTTTCCTTCTTGTTTTCTCGTGATCTCAACATAACTAGGGTCACCATATTTTAGTTTTCCAAAAAGAGGAGAGTAGGGGGCGGGGTTTGTGGGTGGGGATTCGCATAACAATATACGTAGCAAGGTTTTTTGTTTGTTTGTTTGCTTATTTTGTTTTTATAATAAATAAAAAGAAAATAAGTACAAAGAAGAGAGAATGCTAGTGTTAGAGGCTCTTTTTCTTTATAAATAAAACAAGTATTTAGCATAGAAATGGAATAGAGAGTGCACATGTTAGAGGGTCATGTTTTTTTATTTTTTATTATTAAAAAAGCAGATAAAATTAGAATTAGCATTATAATAGAGAGTGCTAGAGATAGAGGGTCAAATGAAGATGAGAGAGATGTGTTTTCAGCCGTTTCTTAAAAATGATAAAGCACTCAGGTGCTTGGATCGAGTGTGGCAGGTCATTCCACCAGGAGGGAACAGTTAATGTAAAAGTCCATGAAAGTTTTATCATGGGTAGAATGCAAAATGTTTCAATACAAGCATTTCAGTCAAATGTAATTTATGCAATATTTCAAACCTTTAACTAACTTGGGAAAATCAACCCATGGCAACAGTTTAAAAGTAGCCCACTTCTGTGGAAAACGCGGACTTGGCAACCCTACATCCAACAAGAGCTGCAGGAGACATATTTGACTGATCACAGGTCGAGAATAATGAGAGATAACTGACAAGACCATGCTCGAGTATTTGCTGCTCAACTGATCCTGAGCTCATTGACAAATACCTGATCTTGTAAGATGTGCTCCCTTTACACAGAGTGCGTGATCGCGAAATCGAAAGTGGAAGTAAAAAGCGCAAACGCTCATTCAAAAATATTCAAATACACCTCATACAGATAGCGGCTCACTGATGCAACAATTATATACGTTTTCAAATGTAATTTATTCCTGTGACCAAAGCTGAATTTACTCGACTGTTTTAAATATTGATAATAATAATAAATAATAATAATAATAATAAATATTTCTTGAGCAGCAAATCAGCATATTAGATTGATTTCTGAACGAACATGTGACTGGAGTAATGATGCTGAAAATTCATCTTTGATCATAGGAATAAATTACATTTTAAAATATATTCAAATAGAAAACAGTTATTTTAAACAGTAAAAATATTTCACAATATTACTGTTTTGCTGTATTTTGGATAAAATAAATGCAGGCTTGGTCAGCAGAAGAGAATTCTTTAATAATAAAAAACATTCAAAATGTTCAATAACTTTTGACTGGTAGTGTAGATATGTATCATTGCATCTAGTTGTTTTGGATAATAAAAACGTCAGGTCTGACAATATTGTGTCTTTTCGAATTTAAATCTAGATTTATTCGCATTGGCCCATGGAAACCTCTATGAACACACTTGACTTGACTTGGCCAAAAATCGCGGTGGACGAATTTACGTTTCATTAAGAAGTGTTTGCATATTCTGCACTAATGGCGCGCACAGGATAGATGCCTGCCTCTGTTGCGAGTCCGAATCAAGCACTTCACCGATTCAACTACTCTCCTCTCCTCCTCCTGCCTGGCTCTTTACGCCGCATCACTCATCGCAGAGCAAGCCTGTTCTTGATGAAGCTGCTGTGAAAACGTGGGAAAAGCCGACGAGGAAGAAGTTGCGGTGAAGCGTTCTTTAGGCGGAGCAAAACAGTTCATGGCTCCATCTATAGCTCATTGTGATTGGGTGGTTTACGCTGTCAATACAGGAGACAAACCAATGGGTCACTGGCTGCTCGTAGTCCCTGCGCGATGGTCTTTGGCAAAAAAAAAAAAAATTATATTCTGTCGGCCTCTTCACTGCGTCGGCCCACCAGGAAAATGCCCGGTATGCCCGATTACCAGTCCAGCCCTGATATAACGTAGGGTGGCCATATGTGCCGTTTTTACGGGATAAGTCCTGGCCATGATTTCTATATTTGGTTTTGTTTTCCTGTTTTCATTCTTGCTGAAGTTAATGATAGAAAAGTAGTTTGAGGAATGATGTGCAGGCATTGTACACAATTGACCAATCGTGGTGCATGAGAAGGTGGGAAACGCCTTTTGTGGCCCATGGCAAACAAAGTAAACATTACATGAAAAGTAAAGGTTAAACGATTTCAAATGTTATTTATTTTATGGTTTAAAGTGAAGTCTTGTTTAACGTTTTGCCTATGTAGGCCTATTATTGGAAATGAGCTGGCAGCAGAAATCGCACAACAAAACAAAATGTTATCAAGTAAACGAGTAAACAATTTAATGATGCAATTGTAAACAAGGTAATTGATATGACAACTAAAAACAACTAATAATAAAATTAATGCTGCGATTTCAATATTCATAAGGATTCATTTTTAGATGTCAATGCATCAGTTTTGTACGTTTAAATGCTGAAAATACGTCAGTATTGTACGTTTAGTGTCTGTAAAAACGTAAGTAAATGTACGTTTTATAGAACCACCTTTTATGTAAAATACATATGAATTATTATGAGATGACGTTGGCAGACATTAACTATTAGGGGTGTAATGGTAAACAGTGGGATGATTGGAAAGGATGAGTTTTGAAACTTCCATCTCCGGGAGAGGAGAGAAGGAGGTGAGAGAGTGTGTGTTAGTCGGTATGAAGTTATCAGTTTGTGGTGGGAGGAATTGGTCACTGATGGTTCTGGTTTTATTTGTGAAGAAAATTGCAAAGTCATCAGCTGTAAAAGTTGATGAAGGAGGAGGGGAGGAGGACAGAGAAGAGAAGAAAGTTTTGAAAAGTGTGCGAGAGTCAGAACAGTTGTTGATTTTGTTGTGGTAGTATGTCGATTTAGCCGAGGAGAGGTTTGCAGAGAAGGAAGAGAGGAGTGACTGATACACTAAGGTCAGCAGAGTTTTTGATTTGTGCCATTTCCTCTCTGCAGCCCTTAGTTTAGCGCGATGTTCACGGAGAACATCAGACAGCCAGGGGCAGAGGGGGTGCGTGCTGGTCTGGATGAAAGGGGCAAAAGTTGTCTAAGCAAGATGTTAGAGTGGAGCAAAGAGTGTCAGTAGCACTGTTTGTGTCCAGTGCTGAAAACTGAGAGGGTGAGGAAGTGCAGCTGTAACCATTGAGGAAAGGCAAGTGGGAGAGAGCGCGTGAGGTTATGGCGAAAGGTGACCTGTGGGGAGTGTGTGCTATGTCAGGAGTTAGTGTGAGGTTAGAAGTGATGAGGAAGTGGTCTGAGGTGTGCAGTGGAGTAACTAATGTGTTGTCAGTGGAGCAGTAGCGTGTGTAGATGAGGTCCAGTTGGTTACCTGATTTGTGAGTAGCCATAGTAGTCACTCGCTTGAGGTCAAATGAAGTGAGAAGAGTGTTGAAGTCAGCAGCCTGGGGTTTTCTAGGTGGATGTTGAAGTCACCGAGCAGTACCAGAGGAATACCATCCTCAGGAAAGTTGGACAGTAATACATCCAGCTCCTCCAAGAAGTTACCCAGTTGACCTGGGGGACGATACACAACTACAAAGTGGATTTTAACAGGGTAGGTAATAGTAATTGCATGAGATTCAAATGAGCTGTTGCCTGTAAGAGATGGTAGAAGCTCAAAATTCCATTCATTTGAAATAAGGAGGCTCAGACTCCACCCTCCCAAGTGTGTGAGGGGTGTGGGAAAAAGTGAAGTTAGTGGAGAGTGCTGCAGGAGTGGCAGTGTCCTCAGGTTTGATCCAAGTCTCAGTTAGGGCCATGAGGTTGAGACCGGAATGGGTAGCAATAGAAGGAATAAAGTCTGCTTTGTTTACAGCAGACTGGCAGTTCAGAGACCAATTGGAATAGAGAGTAAAGTAGTAGAAGACCGGGGACAGGCCATAGGTTAGTAGGATTGGCCTGTTTCCAACATACAGTGCGTGCCTTCCGAGTGTTAGTAGTAATAGTGCTAACTTGACAGCGCAGTTGGTACTTTATCAAAATAAAGATACAGTGAACCAAACATCAGCGCCCGCCTCTGTGTCACCGTTGGAACGCGACTGAAGTACTAAGCCTATAATTTATATAATGAATAATAGTTTTGCATTCAGATACATCGCAAATATGGAAATATTATGGAATACTTGGATTTGTGCCAAATGAGAGAGGTAGGATACACGAGCACAAAGCTCCATTTCGCAAACAGTTGAGTGCGCAAGCCTTTAAAGTACTCCTTTGTCAGTGAGAGACGCGTTCGAATCAGCGCATGGTCACTGTCTAGCGGGCTTTGTTTTCAGCAACTCATGGCATTTGCTGTTCTTCTGCTGCGGTTATCAAACAGCGTTGCATTACTGCGGGTGCCCCCTGCTGGATTGATGGTGAATTGCCGATAAGTCTGTACCGTGACGGTTTGGTATGTATACATGTATCGTTGCACCCCTATTAACCACGCATTTCCAGATGTCAGACAAAACTATGTTGATACTTTTTTTCAGCGCACATAGACCAGACAGCTAGCTTATATTCACAAAATTGTTTGTTTGGGTGTCGATTTCAATTTTCAACAGTCTTATTTATATGCGTATATTTATGAACTCTCTGGGACTTTAAAGGGGTAATGAACTGAGAAATCAAAATGCTTTTGACACAAGACGTCATTGTGCAATAAAACATTCTATAAGTTTCAGAACTCAAAACTTCCTTGTTAGTCTAAAAACAGCTTGTAGACCAGTCTGCCAAAACATCCGATCACAGAAACAGAAAAGAGAAGAGAATGTCTGCGATCAGGGAGTTGGCAGTTTTACAGAATCATCAACTGAGGATGTTGGTTACGCAGACCAAACAAAGCAAGGCCACAAACTCGATTGAGGGGACATGTTCGGTTCCACACACACATGGCTAAAGGGAACGTTTACATTGACATCAACTATAAAGAGCAGGCACAAAAATTCATATTGATTATTAAAATACTTTAAAAGCCTTGATTTACACTGATCAACACAGATGGAATGTGATTGTAATATCATACTATGATACACCTCCAAATAAACTATCATTTATATTAAAGTACCACAGCATTATTCATGACTGTAATTTAAATTACGTGATGATACTGTTATGTGAGACAAAATG
>NW_026704712.1:0-8017 GCF_012432095.1 Onychostoma macrolepis
TGTGCTGAAGAAAGTCATAGAAAGTCAAAGGCATCGTAATTGGCCTGACACCGTGTCTACACCGGATGCGGCGCACGACAAAATATAGAACTCATTATAATCAGTGATGCTGTCTACACTGTCGCGTCCGGTGTAGACACGGTGTGAGGGTGAGTAAATGGACAACACATTTTCAATTTTGTGTGAACTAATCGCATTAATTTGATGACTACTGTTTTAACTGACTGAAAATGGTTAGGGCCTATACCAAAGTCCTTATTTAGACTACTAGTTAAAACACAATTGAGCCCGGTTTTACTTCTTTTCTGATAAGCTTCCAGCATGCTGTTTCATGTCATTCTTGCGGATGATGACATCCGGAGAGTCCAGATTGAAAGTCTTCCTGAGACAGTGGATGAACTGAAGACTATACTCCAGAACAGGCTTGATCTAGAGGGTGATATTGTTGTCCAATTTCAAGATCCAGAGTTCAACAATGAACTCTGCAACTTGACTGAAATGTCTGACCTACCACCAGAGAGACCAAGGCTGAAGGTAATGGTAAAGGAACCACCCAATATGCCCACTTCTGCAGCCTTGTTGGACGGTAGTTGTTCTGAAACAGCCGCTGGGACCTCAGCATCCTCTGCATGTCCTCTGTCAACCTCTCGCCACAAACACTGGCCTGACCCATTTATCATACCTACTTTCTCTTACGATGTAGAACTAAAGCTCAAACAAGGCAATGAGACGTATCAAAGAGATGGTTCTCTACTGACTGTTAATTCTGCTATGAAGAGGGACATACTCGACAAGGTAGCAAGTGCTATGTATGAGTACAATGCATATCCAACAACCAAGCAAATTGAGGATGTTGCTCAAGTCCTCATCAAAAGCATCCCTGTTTGAGAGAGCCAGGATCTACCCATGGGTGGTACTGCTGGAAGTTCAGCCTCACTTTTAAAATGGGTAACCTTCGTCAGAAGTCGTGTGCAGGATGCCCAGAGCTTACAATCAATCATAAGAGGTCTACAGGCACATCATTGGGGAAAAAGATGAAGAAAGCAAAACGGTCAGAGCTGAACTTTTGCCAGATTTTCCGGATGGGAAGTCTTCTGACTGCCTTGAAGGCGAGAGATTAACTTTGATGGAAGAGATGGAAGAAAAGAAGAGAGACAAGAAAATGATAGATTCTCTGATGGAGAGCACCTTTGCCTTGCGAAGGAAGGAGATTGTTCATGGTGAACCTCTTGTGTCTGAAATCAAAGACAGATGGCCTGCGCTGTTTTTAAAAACAGGTAATTATTTTTCAAATAATACATTCAAAATAGGGTTGTCAAAAGTACCGACGGTACTGAAATTTAAAAATTTGACGATACCAGCATTTCCCATGAGCATTCTGAGCACTGTTGGGTGGATTCTTAAACACCCCTGATTGGTCATTGTGTTCACATGAACAACACATGTCGGTTATTGGTTAAAATGATCATAACTTCACACTCTTCACCGAGGGCTTACACAGCAGTGTTTAAAGTCACGTCCATCAGCAGCTCTGTCTAAAATTAAGGATCCGCTGATAGGCGTGGCTTTTAAACGCCTGTATGTATCTGTGTTGGCGCTCTGTGAAAGCGTGAAGCGATGATCGTAGCTGATCACAGACATACTGTATCTGTTGTGCATGTGAACACAATGGCTAATCAGGGTGTTTAAAAATAGACTCAACCGCGCTCAGAATGCTCATGAAATGCTGGTATCACATTATTTTTTAAAACTTCAGTACCGATTGGTACTGAAGTCGGTACTATTGACAACTCTACTTAAAACATTCAAAATATATTTAAATTTCAGACTTGGATTTGAGTGTTGTCGTGGTCTTTTTGTTTTTGTTGTTTTTTTCTTTAGTTTAGCCTAGGTGAAAAATCTTACATTTTAATTGTCTGTATAGCCAAAGCCATATTTGTACTGTTATATTTATGTACTTTTTTTTCTTTCAACTGTCTTTTGTTTTGTTTTTTCTTTTTCTTACAGATTGGTGCTGAGTTTATGCGCCTGGTTTCTACTGATTTCCAGCAGTCTTTCTTTGATGGACTTGACAAATATGTCCCAAGACTGTTGCAGATGTACAGAGTGCGAACTAGTAGCAGTTCTGACCTGCGCAGTCTCCTTGAACCCCTTGATGCACAAGTAAGGATGATTTTATTTTGTTTGATCACAGTACCTTAACAAAAAAAAAAAAAAACTGTCTCTTAAATTAAAAAATGGCAGAAATCATTGTCAACATTGCCGACCTCTAATCATTGTCAAATAACGTGATCAAAAGCTGTTATCAGGGATGAAAACTTGTCAGCTTTCTGTGAAATTTGCTGTTTTAGATCCAAAATAGGTTCTTATTGTGATTAGTCCCGATCTGATGAGTTTTTGAAAAGGGGTGACGGGTTGTCTGCGAACAGTAAATTTACCACAGTAGCATGCTTGCCATATCGTTTTGCATGTGTGCATGAGACAGAACCTTTTGATTGTGCATGAGGTTAATCAATAGCGCACTTGCACTCTGCTCAATATTCTTCAAAAGCAGTGTTATCATAATTATGAGCATGCTTGCTTCTGCAGTCATCACAGTTTATCTACTTTTATTTTTTTGTTGTGTCTTGAGACTTCAAACCAGAAGAGAAGAGCAGCTGCTTTGCTTGGACTCCCATATTACTTAAAGGAGGATCCCAGCAGTTTCATCCATGTCTGTGAGGTATGAGAGTTGATTTCATTATGACATGGGGAACTTTTGTCACAGTTAAGAGAGAGCTCACACAAAAATAAAATTATTCACTCTTTAAGTTGTTCTAAACATGCATGAAGTATTTTCTTTTGAAGAACGTAAAGGAAGATGTTTTGAAAAGTGTTGGTAATGAAACAATTGGTGGTCACTATTGACTTGAAATATTATGGGGAACAGAAACTGTCTGCTTACCAACATTCTTTAAAATCTCTTTTTGTGTTTAGCACAAGAAAGTAATGAATACAGATGTAAAAGAACTTGAGGGTAATTAAATGATATTTTCTTGTTTGGGTGAACTTTAACTCAGCGTGTCCCAATCGCAGTCCTCGCAGTTTACTTAAAACGGTCATTCATAGATTTGCCGCTACCTGCAGCGTCTTCACACACAGACGAGTGGACATCATATACCTCTAAATAAATACAATTTAAATTTACGCCTGGGGGGGGGTGGATACTTAAGTAGAACAGGAAATATTTTAGCGGAGACCATGGCAGATTGTCAAATGTGATCTTGGAGATGTTGCTAATGCCTTTGCTACACTCATGGGTCTTCTGTACTGCCTTGACATAGACTATCCCAAGAGACTGAAGTACACATTCGAGGTGATACAAAAGTGTTCATGGGCATTGGCAGTAGCAGTTGTTCTGCAGTTAATGGACTCCGTAACAGTTTGCTTCAAGACAAATTGGCCTAGTTAAATGGATAGTTCACCCAAAAATGGAAATTATGTCATTAATTACTCACCCTCATGTTGTTCCAAACCCTTAAGAACTTCGTTCATCTTGAACACAATTTAAGATATTTTGATGATATTTGAGAGCTCTCTGACCTTCCCATAGGCGGCAAGGGTACTATCACGATCAAGGCACAGAAAAGTACCAAGATGATCGACAAAGCAGTCCACGTGACATCAGTGGTTCAGCTTTAATGTTCTGGCTACGAGAATAATTTTTTGCGCAAAGAAAACAAAAATAACGGCTTTATTCCACATTTTCATCTCTGCTGTTTCTCTTTTCTTCTTACTACTTTTTTTTTCTTTGCGCAAAAATGTGTTCTCGTAGCTTCGTAACATTAAAGCTGAACCACTGATGTCACGTGGACTACTTTGTCGATCATCTTGGTACTTTTCTGTGCCTTGATCGTGATAGTACCCTTGCCGTCTATGGGAAGGTCAGACAGCTCTCAGATTTCATCAAAAATATCTTAAATTGTGTTCTGAAGATGAACGAAGGTCTTACGGGTTTGGAACAACATGAGGGTGAGTAATTAATGACATAATTTTCATTTTTGGGTGAACTATCCTTTAATGGCATAATAGTTTCAGTTGGTAGCGTTGATTTGTTAGTTACACATGTTTACTGTTTGTACACTAAAAGTTGCATCACACCACCATTTTGCATGGTTAAAAAAAGACATATTTGTTCTAAAATGCCATCGAGTTAATCTAATCTACCAAAACTTGTTGCATGTACAAGTTTTCATACTTTTTTATTTTATTTTTTAGATAATTGATTAACAACAGTTTTCATTTCATGAAGTTTCTGTCAGTTTTCATACATTTTTTTTAGATGATAGTTTCACAGTTAATATGAAATGTCAGTGTTTTTAAAGGTGTTTTTATACTAAATGCAATAATACTAAAATGCTGTCAATTTTTAAATAAAAGGTCATGGACATTTAAGAACATGCAATGTATTTTATTTTATGTGAGTAGAAAATAGAAACTTGAGTTGTGTGGGCAAATTACATAGTTCAGCCAGTTGAATGAACTTAACATCACTAGTAAGATGAACTATTCTTGAAAAAGTAACCTGGCTGCCTTAAAAATATAAGTTAATTCAACAAGACGCTTAGTTTGGCCAATTTGTATTACGTTTGCAGAACTTATACTTACAAGTTTATTCAACAAAATGCTTAGTTTAAACAACTCTGCGTTTGTTGGTCTCACTAATTTTGTGTTGTTTCAACTTGAATTTAGTTTGGTACAACTTTCTCGTCTAGTTGGGCTTACTAAAAACATGTTGGTTATACAAAGTATAAAGTTGATTCAGCTTCTCCTTTGTTACCCCAACTATTAAATCTAGGTTTAAGGAACTCCAATATATGTGTGAACAACAAATGTTTTTTAGCTTATTGAACGCAAGATTTTAAGGCAGCCAGGTAACAAATTATTTTAAGTTGAACTTACTTAACAACTTATTTTTTTTTACAGTGTTCACCAACAAGACAAATACATTTACAATGTCATACATTTAGCTACTAAAAAAGCACACATTAAACAAACAACATTAATCATAGCTTACATTTTTATAATAAAATGTCTACAGTTGTTCAGCAACATCTCCACTTTCCTGAGTATCTGATTAATCAGAGCTTGGTGACGTCTGCTCTCTCTTCTGTCGAAGACTTCTGGATCTGATGTCATAAACAAGAACAGCCACAGCAGCCACGCCCACCAGAGCAGAGAGAGCCAATCGGATCACAGCTTCAGTAACACCACAAGAGCAGATATGGGCTTGTGAGAAGAAAATATTTAAATATGATTCAATCACACACACACGCACACAGTCTCTCTCTCTCTCTCTCTCACACACACACACACACACACACACACACACACACACACACACACTCACACTCTCACACTCTCTCTCGCTCTCTCTATATATACAGTATATATATATATATATGAAGAGTTCAGATGCAAAAGCCTCTAAGTGCCGTCTGAAATTGTCTACTAAAATGAGCATTTTTATCAGCCTCCTATATTTATGTTCAGTTGTTTAACTTTTAATTGCATAGAAAAGGACCTATACATTGCCATTAGAGTAAAATTACTGAACCTAAACATAGGAGCCTGATAAAATGCTCATTTTAGATGAAATGTCAGATGACACTTAGAGGCTTTGCATCTGAACTCTTCATATGAAGTACCTGCACATGGCTTGCAGAGTTGAGTGTTGAGATGTGTGGTCTGGTTGCTGATGGAGTTGTTGATCACACAGCTGTAGGAAGCATCCACACACTCGATCTCCAGAGGTAGAGAGAGACTGATGCTGAGATCAGACACACTGATGCTGGACAATAAACTGTGTCCTCTGAACCAGGAGACACTCACATGACTCACATTCACAGCTGAACACAACAATGAACAACTCTGCTCTGAGGATGAAGGTGATGAACCGTTTCTGCTGATGACAGGAACAGAAAGACGAGCTAGAAAACATGAAAGAAGATAAATGCAGAAGTAGATGAGAAAGAAAGACTCATCAAAAGTAGAGCATTTAAAACAATCTGATATAGAAAGAATGTTTAGCAAGCAGACAACATTGTCACTGAAAAACTTGAGATGAATTATGAGACATGATGTAAAACAATAAAGCATGCAAATTTTAAGGTTACTCTCATGGAATATTTTTTATTATTATGCTTGATTTCCAATCAAGCTGTTATATGAGGAATTGACCATTAAATTTGAAAATTGACCATTAAAGAAACACCCAGCAGCAAACAGGGTAAATATTCTACATACCATAGAAATTAAGAAATGAATGCGTTGAGCATGTGTTGCAAAAATGAATCCACAGAGTTCTATCATTTTATATATTCTCAACATTTATTACAGTTAAAAATATGTAAGCTTATAAAACAGTATTCTACTCACCATAGACGGTAAGATTGAATGTGTTGAGTGGCGTCTGTGTTCTGCTGCCGATTACTGCATAAAGTCCAGAGTCTGTGGTTCTGGTGTCTGTGATGGTCAGAGATCCAGTCTGATCCAGCTGCAGTCTGCCTCTGAATCTCCCATCAAGAGCATCATCATGAACGTTTCTCTTTCCATTTTCTCTGTTGATTAGAGCTATGAGAATGTGCTTGTGTCCAAATCTCCACCGTGTCTCATTATCTGTAGTATCATCAATTTCTAGAGTAACCGACTCTCCCTCCGTCACTGACTCTGACTTCACTGCATCACCACCAAACACACCTGATCAACAAACACAACATTTACTCAGAATATCAACATCTACAACATTTAGAGGGTTTTTTTTTAACTGTTTTAAAAATTGTCATTGCAAAACAAGTCATCAATAATTTCCATGTATAATTCAGTAATGTGCAATAAATCAACCGTTTGATGTCACTGGAAAAGAAAAATGACAAAATAGGACAAAGAACAAATAGCTTATTAGAGTTTATTAGAAACATTAAAAAGAAGGAAGGAAATAAGATAGTTTGTTGTGTATGTGGACAAGTGAAATACAGAACTGAAAACACTTACCACTCCATAAGCTTAAACTGAAGAATATAAACATGTCAAATATTTTCTTTGCCATTCTGCTACGACTTAAACTGACAACAGTTCCTAATTTAGTAATGGCTGCAATTTAAACATGAACACACAACTGTACTTCTGCTGTTTATAATGAACGCCACTATAGCCTAATTTGTGATTTATTTTATAGTTTAATATATCATTTTATAAATACTTATTTTTCATTCTTGTTCTGTTCTGAATACCGTTAAATTTAAAGGACTTGTTGTGGAGTGAGGGGATGTAAATGTTTATATTTACCGGTATTTTAATATAAATTACATATAAATTAATGTAGCCTATTTGTTTGCAATTGCAAGGTTAAAGGGTGTTTTTGGAGTAAGATCAATTTCTCTTTCATGAGATTACTTTTTGGCCAGGTTTCGTGTCGTAAACTCTAGGGGTGAGGCTTTTAAACCAAGGTGTTGTTAGGGCGTGATATTCAAACGACTGTTTTCAGCCGCCACATTTATCAATGTGTGATCATTCGTACAATGAGAGTGGCAGCATACGAATGTTTCATAAATCACACGTGAACTCTGTCGTAAGATGATTTCTATGCTCGTTTCTACATTAGACACACTTCACTCTGAAACACGCAATGCAACAGACTTGTTTGATAGTCACCCTAACAAAAAGACGCGTTTATTCGAGTGTGCTATTAGTATACTTTTAAACTAAAAATTAGGAAAGTAGACTGTCTACTTTTATGTACTTCTCAGAAATATACTTAAAATGACAAGTATACTCCTACTTACAAGTAGTCTAAATATATTTGAGCTATCGTGTGCTCCTAGAACCGGTGTTATTATCGATTCCTATCGAAAAACCGAGGTTGAAATTTTCCTTTTGGATTCATACATTAGTGACTGCAATTAGTGCACACAAGACAAACTATTGAAAACCAGATTTTATTTGGTTACACAGGAACACGTTTGAGAACATGCAAATA
>NW_026704713.1:0-8014 GCF_012432095.1 Onychostoma macrolepis
GTAAGCATACTGAGACTGTGTTCATGGAAGGCTCGTGCCCACATTGTGAGTGGATGTCCATGGCTACACTAAGGTCACGGCTCTCATTCACAATGAGGCTTCCCTAAGGCTCTAGCCAGCCCAGTTTGTCAGGTCGTAAAGACTCTGCGGCTACGTTGGTTAGGGACAAGGGTGACCTGAGGAATCATGGTCAGGAGTGCTTCGTTGGGTCAGCCCCACAGATGTCCGGCCCTTCTTAGCCGCCCGAGTACCTGCTCAGTCAAAGTCCAAGGCTGAGTTGACGGCCATGCGGTAAGCACCTTCTCAATAAAAGAGCAATTTCCTTCATCTCTGGGTCTATCATATCAGGTTCTGATTGTGAGCGATGCTCTGATTCCTCACACTCAGACTCGGGGCATGAATTCGCCTCTCAACACCTTGGAGTAGCAGGATGCACTGCTTTCTCACACTCCACTGTCTTCTCCGTGGGGGCGGAGGATCAGGTAAGTGCTGCTTCCAGCAGTTCATCTCTACTGGGACGCTAAGCTTCCTGTGTTGAGCCACCTTTCTTCCCTCAGCTGCCCCACTGCGGGTCGTGTAACCGCTGATACCGCTTGTCTCCCGAGTGGATGCACGCCGGCATCTTATATACCCGTATGTACGAGGGAGTGACTTGGCATGCAAATTCCACTCCCCAATTCTCATTGGCCTTTTCTTCTAAAGCTCAGAGGTGATTGGGACATCTCCGTTCCTCCTTCAGGGAACGAGGGTTACATACGTAACCGAGACATTTTCATTCAAAAGTCAAAGTCTTTCACTTCAGAAAAATGTGTTCTGTGCCTGCGTGAGAGGAGTTAGCTATCTATATCAGCAGCTATCAATAGTAAATATCTGTTATTCAAACTGAAACAAAGACATATGAGATAAACGCAGATATGCGAACGTAAACAACGCAGCACTTGCTTACCATTTTGAATATCAGTAACGTTGATAATTTAATCATTTTAAGCGGCTCATGTTATGAAAACATTCGCATATTGGAATGCTTGGATCATGTCACATCAAAAACAGCCTTCTGTCTGTGCTGCCTTCATTTACTTGCCCGTTTTCATCACTTTCGCTTTAATTCTCCTGCATGGACTCATTTGCTAAACTGAACATCCAATCAGAATTCTACCAGATAGACTCTGCTGATGAAATTAAGACTCAAAAGTATTTATTTAACAAAACCTACATACATATACATATACATACATACATATATATATATATATATATATATAAATTGTATTCTTTGGCGTAGGCCCCGTCCATAGCTTGAATCTGTAGTCGTAGATTCCAGCTAGTACTGCCGAAGACGAAGGCAGGAACGGAGCCTACCCCCCGCATGGACAGGGCCAACCTGGTGGTGGGGAGGATGGGGGAATGTTTTGATTGGAAGTATATGCAACCACAGGAAAGGGTGAGTAGAGAGCTTATATATTCCTTGTGTAGGATGATGATTGGCCAGATCTAATTGTATTATGTGACTTAGCATTAAGTCTTCCTGGTAGAACTTGCGCTAAAGCTTTCATTTCTCTCTCGCACGACGGTCCCGATGCCAATTCAACATATTGAATCTGTCAAACTACTGCCAACATGAGCCTGATGAGATCCGGAATGAAACACACCAAACAAACTAGCCTGACAGATGCTCACGAAGGTCTGACATTGGCCGACGGCCGACCGATTGGCTTGGTGTACTTTAAATTGGTTTAAATCTTATCTTTCAGGGCACACTCAGTTCGCACTCGTTAACACTGGTGTGCCCCAGGGCTCTGTCCTGGGATGTGTTCTTTTCATCATTAACCTTATTTCTCTTGGCAATATCTTTCATAAATATGCTTTTTCCACTATTACGCGGAAAACACCCAACTCTTTTCTCAAGCAAACATAACTCCACCCTTCCTCCTTCCTTAAATTAATCAGTGACAAAACTGAATTTATTCTAATTGGCACTAAATAAACCTCATCCAAAATTGACAGTTTTTCAATTGAGAACTTCTCTGTTTCGCCTTCTCAGCTTAAGATTTCAATCACATATTAATCACCCGGTCCGCTTATTTTCATCTATGTAATATTAACCATTCATCCCTCCCTCACCCCCATACTACTGCTTTTGTTCAGTCTTGTCACCTCCCAGATCGATTACTGTAATTCCCTTCTCTTTGGTCTTACTCACAAATCCCTTTATAAGCTTCAGCTGGTTCAAAATTCAGCAGTTCATATTATCACTGAAATCCCTTCTTTTCACCACATCACCCCTGTTCTACAGTAGATCCACTGGCTTCTGGTTAAGTTTCCCATTGACTTTTAAGATCCTCCTGCTCACTTTTAAGGCCATCCACAATCTCGCCCCTTCATACCCTCTCGTTCTCTCAGATCTGCCTCTTCTCTTCACCTTACTGCCCCTACTGTTCGCCTCGCCACCATGGGAAGCAGGGCATTTTGATGCTTTTTTTCTCAGAATGTGAGAAAACCAGTATGTACAGTCAACACTCTTCAAGATTTTACACAACAGTCAATCTTTAAAGATTCTTGTGTCAACAGAGCCATCAAAACAGTGTGTGAGTAGTTACAACCCTTTGAGAAAATGAGAAGAATGTATTATGAATGAGCAAGAGGATGAGTGGTGACAGACCAAAAATAACAGATGGAAATAACAGCGGTTTCCAGTAAATCACATCATATCAGGTTGAACTATGCCTTATATGCTATAAATGTACAATGTGCTCTTCATAAAAAAAGAAATAAATAATAAAATAAATAATACATTTCATTTTAATTACTGTAAAATTTACAGTAGATGAAACTATATAGAGTGATTATGAACCAAGTATGTTCAAGTTTTTTTTTTTTTTTTTTTTTTTTGCTATTTACATTACTGCAATTGTAGTTTCTACAGTGTTTTGCGTGTGACTTAATGGGTAGAGTATGGAATGCTGAAATCCAGTATTTTTTTCAGGTATGCGTTTTTGGGCAAGATCAGAAAAGCAGGAGTTTTGAGTGTGTTTATTGTCCAATTATGTTTGGATTTAGACATATTTCAGTTACACTGGGTTAGTTAGCATTGTGGGAAGAGTTGGGTTTTTACAGACTGGGGAAAGGACGTTTTGGTGCTTCATTCCAGAATCCAGGAGTTTTTAGTTCTTATTTACTATGCAAATTCATGCTATTGCATGTTAGCTAGTACAATCTCAGTGATGTGACATGAAAATATATGAAACTGAGTGCCTAGAAAAGTGCTATATGTATGTAATGAATTATTATTATTATTATAAGTGAGGTGAACAAATTGTGTTTGTGTAACTTTTATTGTGTACTTAAATAAATGAATGAAAGGCAGTGGAGAAGGGTAAAGGTTTCAAACACAATGTATGATTCTAAAAAATCCTCATTGTTTCCACTTTAATATAACAAAGGTTTAATTCCCCCCTATATAATGTGACTGGTTTTACCTGGTTTTACCTGTCATGTGACTGTGGAGAAACCAGCCATCATCCACTTCTTGTAAAAATTCCACTTTCATACTTCTATTTTTTTCAAAGGGTCAGAATGTTGTCATTTTAAGTGATGCATACACCTCCAGGCAGAGCCGTAGCTGGGGTTTGTAGGGCCCCGGTGCAGGTTGCACCCATGGGCCCTGTTTGAAACCATGTAAATAGCACAAATAAATAACTAGGACAAATATGCAATTTAAACAATGTTTAGGTTTTTTCAAGTGTGTAGGTGTTCAGGTACAGAAACAAAATAATCAAATGTAAAATAGCATTGCATAGTCTTCATTGTATAAATTAAATATAAATTAATTCAAGTTTTTTAGATAATTAAAGTAATTCAGTGAAGAGCAGTAAGTGATTTTCTCATTTAATTTCTTGGATTAACATTTCACCGACAGCAGCTAGGAAATTAGGCGTGGTCACTTTAATTCACTGAAGCACAAATAGGTGCACAAAAACAGGATTGCAGAAACAGATTTCATTGGTTACATTGATGCATTTCAATACTAATATTTCTTTAGATTTTTGTATAATTTTTAGTTAGCATTTTCATGCACTCGCATGCTTGTTTCTTTCTGCAGATAAATTACATGCAGGGCCGGCCCTGTACATCTGGGGCCCTAAGCAAGATAATTTTGGGGCCCTGCCTTGCAGTGAATAGTGGAGTATTGCCATCGCAAACCAGCAACTGTATACAATCTAACACATTTTACACATAGATATGCCAGTGATATGCTTTCAGTTGAAGCAGCTCAATAATGCATTTTAGACTGGGACTATAGCTTAAGCCTCGTCTGTAAAAATGGGCAATTTAAAAAGATAAAATATTAATAGTAGTATACAATGTTTATTAATCTTTAATTACCTATTTTCAATAAAGACCAGATTAGGTCTTTAACATCAACGTAATGTTACCACTTAAAAATTATGTTACTAAAATTACCTTGTGCTTGTCCCTTCTCATCGTCAATTTCCCCCCTTTATTCTGCGGATAGATTTGTTTCATTTTCCAATTTCCGAAATAAATAAAAGTCCAGGGAAGGGGCAGGTGGTGGGAACGAGCGGGCAGGCAATGAGGCAAAGGCCATGTATATCAGTTGCCAGGTTTCATCCAAGGATTTTTGCGAAAAAAAGAAGTTTTTACCGATAGCAGAGGAAATGCTATTTATCGATAAAATTTCTCATGTGTCGAGACAATCTTTTTCCGTTTAACTTTAGCGCATGAATTCTATATCAAAAGAAATCTGTTTGGAAACACTTTTTGTCAAGAAAACGGGCTTTAACGCAAATAAATGTTTTGTCACATGACAGAAGGCTAATATAGGCAGCGTCCGTGTTCGTGTTGCTCATGTTAAAGCACCGTTTCCTGGTTCAAAAGCGCATAAATCATATTCATATTATTAAATTGACCTCTCAAATATACATCTTAATTTGATGTTCTTTTAGTAGGTTACGTTGCAAGTTACAATTTATTCATTTTGTTCTGAAGATCTTGTTTTACGTGGATTTTGGAATGATAAGTACAAGATTTTAAATGAATTCGTTCTGGCTTGTTAGTAGCTTCTTATATTTTTATTCTTGTTCTGTTCTGATACTGTTCTACCGTTAAATTTAATGAGGGGAAATAAAATAGCATATTTTTTCAATATGTTTGGCTGACTTCTTATGACAATGAACAAGCTGCGTTGTCGAGTTAGTAATGCTTAAACTAATAATTACTAATAACTAATACTTAACTGATGAGGCACCGGCACGATCATGTAGTGAATTTTGCTTTCGCCAACCCAGGGAGGCGAAATAGCGTAGTGATGGGTACTCACGTCACAGGTGACAGGGATTTTGGATCACGTGTCACTTGGTGTGGTTAGAAGTACATCACATAAGAAAGATTGGTGGGATATCTAACTTGTAGAACCTTTACTGCATTATCAACGCAAGGAAGACACAAGGGTAATAAAATACATTTTATTAACAAAAGATAGACAAGAGTAATCAACAACTACTATATGAATACCATGAATGGGAAAGGAATAAAGTGCATAAGATGCATAAAGTGCAAGTGGTTATGTTGGATGTTGCTATGTTATCTGGAAAGATAAACTGTCACTACTCTGAAACAAGTAAGGTGAAGAACCGTGTTATGGATCAAACAAATACCTGAAAGATTATTTGTTATCAACTGCAATCAAGCTATATAATATCTAATGTCATTTAAAATAATCATATACTGATAATACACAACAAGGTCTCTGGAAGAGGTTTGGATAGATGATAGTTACGTTCTCTGTGGCGAGTGAGCAGTCCGGTGGTGGTGACTTCATCTACTGGTTGTGCTGGTAACAATGCAGTGGGGAAAGGAGCAGGAATCCATTTCGACAGCCTTGAACATGAAGCGCTGGAGGATGCTGATCTTCCTAAAATCTGGAACACGCAGATGTGGCCCGGGAGTAGGTGCAGAAAGTCCTTAGCCTGGAACAAGTTCTCTCTGGACGTGCTGGAGACTCAGAAACTTGTTTCTGTTAGTGTCTCTCCCTTTCGGGACTCAGACTCTTTTGGGAAGGTACCTTTATCTCTTTCCGATGAGGAGGAGATTGCAATCTGGCACTTCTCCATTTCCAGGCTGTGATTGGTTGTTTCCATCAGAGTGTGGGAACACGTTGTGGCCCACCCTTCTTTCCTACTGTGGAACTTATTTGCATATGTGGCCGTATGAATGAGGTAAATGGTGGTGATTGACACTTGTCATCACCAATCAGTGCTTCTTATTTTAGAGCTGGTTAGTTACAGCTGGTGATGCGTCACGTCCGGATCCTCCTCTTTCTGTTCGTTTTGACGGTGGCTTTAGGTATGTGCTGCTAGCACTTAGCAGTTTGGTAACCTTTTAATTATTGCTCGTGTGGCACTAACAATTCGTTTGTTGCATCCTAGCCTGTCTTTTCATCTGTGTGTCTCCGTCGGTTGCTTCAATAGTGGATTTGATGACTGCCCTCCTTTCAGGTATGAGTTAAAGCTGTGTCGTAGCAAATAGACGGTCTAACTTTAGTTGGCTTGACGATTGGCGGGTGGTTTGAGTAATGTGCAGTTCCTGTACTTCAGTATAGCAGTGGGTTATATGAAGGCTGTGTATCCTGGCCTGTGAACAATTATAGAGCACATTCTCGTTTGGTAAGTGTCTTGTATGTGGTTACGAGTGGGAAATTTTAGTGGGTGGCGTGTTCTATTAGTAATACTGTTTTGTGTTCTATTGTTCGTATTTACCTCAGGATTCTCCCTTTCGTTCTGGCGATTATTGTTACAGCTCTGTCGTTCTGTCGATACTCCTGTGGGTAACCTCAGCTCTGTAGGTTGATTAAAATTTGTTTTTGTTTTTTGAGTTATGTAAATTTAGTTCAGAGCAAAAGGCACATGTCCTGCGCTCCGAGGTGATGACTTTGCTGGCAAGGGTGCCGTAGAACGGTCTCTCCAGCCCAGAGCAAGTCAGGCTTCTACAGCCGTTACTTCCTCGTCCCTAAAGGATGGCGGCCTCCGCCATCCTCAATCTAAGATCATCTAAGTATACTCAACTGTGCTATTTTGAGACACCATGAATATGAACTAAAATGCACTTTTAACAGACTATCTCTGCACTTAAAATATGTATTTAGTTTTTCCGAGCCAACAATATAACGTGAAACCTATAAAAATGGTTTTAAAAAGCACATGGCGTTGTAGTTTCATCACTTTAGTGTGTCGCAGTGACCGTCTTTTGCAGTAAAGGACCTGTCATAGTTTAATGAGTGGAAGATGACATGAAGCGTCGCGGTTAAACTACATTGAAAACAGATGAGCGCACATGTGCATATAAAGCTCCTATTCGGGGCGAAGTTCATGGGATTTTGTCCACAGAATGATAAGAGCACACGTTTAAACATATTATTTTATTATTTCTCACTCAGTATTTATCCATGCATACAGCGCCGGACATGACAGATTTTCTGGTGCGCAAAACAAGTAGACTTTAAAGGAATACCTTAGCTTATTGCCGTAACCATGGCAGCCAACAACAGCACAGCTTAACCCTCCTCACATATTTATATTTAGTTATATTGAAAAAGTTTAAATTCAGTCAATCTTTTTTACCCCGTTTTAACATGGATTTCTATGAAGACAGGCAGCAGCGGCTGCACATAATATAAGCCTTCTGATTGGACAGATCTCATGTCAATCAAGCTCTTTGCTAACGGTCCATTCTCGCGTGTTTTCATGACAAAATGTGGTTTAGGGACCGAATCGAGTCCTTGGGTGACAGAGTTGTTGTCAGCTCCTGTAGTGTGTAACCAGTGGTGTAGTGGAGGGTATACGCAGGTATACGGCGTATACCCACTTCTTTATCAGTCGAGATTCTGTATACCCACTTCTTTATCAGTCGAGATTCTGTATACCCACTTCTAAATCCTGGTGCGCGTCCTGCACTAGCCAAATCATGACAGTCCAGCATATGAGTAACTAATACAATC
>NW_026704714.1:0-8014 GCF_012432095.1 Onychostoma macrolepis
TTTCATCAGAGCGTTTGAGCATGGAATAGAAGACCAAACCAAACATAATCGAGATTGCTTATACTTCCTGGAACAATACACACGAGGTAGAGCCTCTAGGCACCACCGTTTTAAAAGAGGTGGTTCTCTGAGGATCTTTAATGCTTCCTGGAGGAACCCTTTATTAAGAATGGTCAGGAACCACCTTCGAGGCACCATTTCCTAATTTCAGTTCTTTAATATTTGCACCCCCCACCCCTCCCACTAGTTTATTGTTCTTGCTATTGACATTTTTAATTAAATATTGTTTCAATGCAGCTTTACAGAAATCATGAGTAAACCAAAAGCAGTGTGCAATAGAAAAAAAATAAAAACTAAAAAAACAAGGTGCAAAAACAAAATGACTTGAAATGAGTTGTTTGTTTGTATGTACTGTCTTGCAGTGTAGCGTCGCTACTAGTTTAACTACATTTCTCAGTAGCGTGGTGGTAGCGTCGCTGCTTTCTGAATTAAATAGCTTTTCAGTAGCGAAGCTCTCTTTTTTTTTTGATCAAGTAAAAGCTAACGTTACATTATCCAAAGCATTCTGAAACTCAAGCTCAAATCGGAAATATAACAGCTACGGGTCACTGATCCTGGATCAGTAAAAGTGAAGCCACAGACACTAAAGCTCGTAACGCCATTGGCTCCTCAAACTGTCAGTCAAACCTCATTATTCCTCCCGCCTCTCTCGTCAATGAAGTGCGGCGCGCAGTTTAGAGCATCTCAGCTTGTTTGCTGTCTGAAGATAAACAAAGAACTGTTGATTGAAGAAGTACAGCGTTTTCTTTACTCAAGAAACACTATATTTATAAAGGCTAATGTTTTTGTTTGTTTGGTTTTTTTGTATTTAAGGAGCGGAGAAGAGTGTCTTAGTCTAGCATTTGTTGTCAAGTCACAGCCAAATAGCTCGTGCGAAGCGCTGAATCTTTTATAATATGATACTTCGGCCAAATAACAGAAAAAACTGAGCGCCCACATAGCGGCAAGTTCATGAAAATGTAAATGCGATACCCGTCCTGCCTTTGATGTGGCGTTAAGGACGGGAAAAAACATTCGCTGGTCAAAAGCTTGAACTTGATTTTGGTGAAATGTTAATAACATGACACACGTAACGATGCAAATAAATGTAGTCAGGCCTATACATCTGTATGGTAAAACTATACAATGAGTTTTACATTAATGTTAGCTACTGTAGCCTAACATGAGCATAAGAACTATACATTTATTACAGTATTTATTAATCTTTGTTAATATTAGTTAATGAAAATACAGTCGTCATGTTAGTTCACAGTGCATTAACTAATGTTAACAAACACAACTTTTGATTTTACAGTTTTTCTCAGTCACTTTGGTGCATTTCTCGAATCATCCTTAATATTTGCAAAGCATGTGCATTTCTCAAAACAGTTTGTACAAACAGCACCACACAATGGGTTACCTGCAAAAGCCTGTAACTTATTCAAAATCTTTAGTTCATCTCTCAAGTAAGTATTTATGTCAATGAACATATATACAAAATACAAAATTAATATAAATTAATAATAAATAATAAAATACAAAAAAATAAAAAATTAGAAAGGCAAACACAGACAGAGCTTTGTTTTGTATGCAGCACTGTATGAGGAATTTCAGAGAACTGATTTATCATTGGTTGATCTACATTCTCTTCATTAGTGAAAGTCAAGATTCACCTGCACAATCCATGGCAAATTTACAAAAAGACTAATAGAAATGTGCATAAAATATGCTTGACAGTTTACGACAACTAGATCAACCATTTTGCATTTAATGACTTATAAGATGAACTAATGACTAGATGTTTTGAGGATAAGACTACTGCACAGAGAACTATATAATACATTTAAGCAACATGACATTAGCAACTGATAATGTAGGAAACCGCAGACAAATGTACATAATCGATTGCATGAATGTAGCAACTGCAATGGCAACTTGTTCAAAAGAATGAGAAACTGCATATATCATGTACACAAGTGACTAGATGTGGAGGTTAAACAAGTAGTTTTGAGAATTTCATTTCTGATCTAAGAAATGCACCAAAGCAACTGAGAAAAACCGTATGCATTAGTAAATGTTGAAATTAACATTAATAAATGCTGCAGAAGTATTGTTCATTCTTAGTTCATGTACACTAGTTAATTAATGTTAACTAATGAACCTTATTGTGAAGTGTTACCGTTTATGTAAATGTATCTGTATACAATAAAGCCACAATACCAACTACCAATAGGAGGTTTCCGGCCGACAATGTCACAATATAAGGTAAATCTGGCCCTGTACATGATACTGATTTTTGTTGCCAAATTGGTTTGGAACAGGTGTTGAATAAACAATTAAACTGAACTATAGACCCTTTTTGTGCCGACATCACGATTACGCCACAGCGCTTAGCTGGAAGCAAAAAGGGAAAACTGGAGGGGCCAATTCAAACCAGCGCAGATTCGCTCCATAAGAAGCTCAAAATATCATCTTGTTGTGATGTTGGGTGCCAGAATCGATGTAGTACAGGCTACAATTTAAAATTTTATCGCATACATGCTGCCAAAAAACCGACGACAGCTGTGGTTAAACGCGATAAAACGAGCGGACTGGACAGAAAGGATCACCAAAAATGCTCGCGTTTGCAGCACACACTTCTTATCAGAAAAGGTTCAATAAAGTATTGTCTTTTGTTGTTATGGATTATGGTTTGTGTTACGTGTCTAAAGATTTCTTATGCATCTCACCTCTATGTCGTGTATGAAACAATGCCTGTGTGCAAGTGTGTAAAACAACAAACCGCCGATTTATATACTTAATCATTTGTAATATACATTGTTGAGATTGATAGTGGCTCGAATTTCTAAGAACTTAAGAAAGAATTTTCACGACTTTCAATCAAAGGAAAAAAATTGTCAGAGACTGATAACAGCAGTCAGAAGAGAGAAGGATGTCAAATTTACCGTCCCTCCCACAGACACTGCGTTAAAATAGTGCACTTTAGTGTACTTTTAATTGCTTTTCTGTATAATGTTGAATAGGCACTCATAGTAAGGTAAACTCATGTCGGCAGGTTCGTCAGCAAGTAGCTCCTCACCATCAGGAGAATCTGCTGCTCACCAAATGGGTCTCCTGTTATTACCACAGTTGCTGTGAGATTCTGTGTAGGCCGTTCATTGAAAAAAAGAGGGAATTACATCAAATTAAATAACAAAATATGTACATTTATTCACTTAGCATGTATTCATTTAAAAATGAGGAACACCACAAGCAATTACACACAGACTCATGGGGACTCGTGTCACGGTGGAGACCTAAATGGAGGGCAATAGCACATACGGTCTGTACAGTAGAAAAAGCATTACGCCTGTGTGTGTGTGTGTGTGTGTGTGTGTGTGTGTGTGTGTGTGTGTGTGTGTGTGTGTGAAAAAGATTTGACTCGTTAGATTTTGACGTAGCAAAGAAAGGATTTTTGGTAACACTTTCTATGAAGCCCGTCTTTTTATACATTATAAAGGTATTCTTAAGGCATTATAATGAATGCATAATGCATTACAAATAACTTTATAATATGCTGTATCATCTCATGAATATTCATAAGAACAGTTTTAATGTATTATAATAGTTACTTATTTGTGGTTATAGCTTTTAAGAGTATGATGATTTATAACACAATGAACACGATCCATGCGCTTAAGTTACAATGGATTATATTTCTCATAGTTATAATGTATTATAAGTCTCATATCTTGCCACGTTACTTATGTTACTTTACTTAAAGCAGACAAAGACCACTTATAAGTAATAATAATAACAATAATATATATTTCTTTTCAAACAGCCATAAGATCAGATATCAGATCAGATGAATGTGTAATATGACACATTTGCTTTGAACATTTAAAAAAAATATAATATCAGTTTGATTATTTTGATGGCACCCTTTAGACAGCTGTTGATAAGTAACTCTGTAACTACATGTCAACTAGCCGTCATGAGAGTATTAGTAGTGTGTCTGCTGAATATACTGTATGATAACACTTTATTTTGATGGTTCCTCAACAGACAAACTGAGTATAGGATACTTTGCAAGTATGTGAACAGTCTACCTACTAGGGTTGTCACGATACCATAAAAATATCTTACGATACTATACCAGCTGAAGTATCACGATACTGTGCAGTATTGTGTTAATTTAAAATTCAATTCTACAAAATGAATCAAAATTTAATAAATAAATAGATGTAAGTGAAAACAGACAATATTATTCTCTGAATACTTAATGTGAATGAATGACTGGCTATTGTTTTCCATGAAATAATCTAAACAAAACTCATCTCAGCACTGCACAGAAGCTGCATGAAGTGACATTTAGATGTGGCATTTATACATAATTGCATAAATAATGTTATGAGATTAGTGTTTTAAATACTAAATTCTGAATATAGAAATATGTTGGAAAATAATGTAATATGCCTACTTTTAGATGGGAAACTTAAAAACGGCCAGCAGGTGGCAGAAGTTCGTGATTGAATCACTGAGTCATTCAAAAGAATCAAAAACAGCACTCTTGCTCGTGTCGTATTGCCGAACTGTCAGGAGCATTTTTTTTTGCTCGCGTATCTTGAAATTTCCGAGTTAGCAGAAACGAACTATTACACATGTTCTAGAAGTGGTCAAATTAATTAAACTGTGAGAATACTTTCTTGTAAGATATTATGATGTTGAATAAGTGATGCTTGAGCTGCTGTTGTTTAAAATGACATAAGATGGTCTGAATCAGACCCTTTCTTCTGATAAACTGCAGCATGAACAACGACGAGTGCGCGACTTCTCATTGCAAACTGAACTGAAGCATCGGAAACACTCAATACCATATAATGCATATACACAGAGCACAGCAGAAAGACATTTGGCAATCAACTTGTAATGTTTCTGCTGGCATGAATGTTCAAATGAACGTTTTAAACAGTGTTCTTGCCGTGCATACAACATATCTTACGGTACCGTATGGACGATACTACCGTTTAAAAATGCAATGGCACTGGTATTTTAAGCTTTAGTATCGCGATACTACCGTAGTACCGCTATGTCGTGCAACCCTACTACCTCCCGACCTAAGTCTACTAATACAATTAGTGTTATATATATAAACATTGCAGATGTAGTAAGGTACTGTGCAGATCTTAAATAAACAATGTCAAGCTATGATAAAGCCCATTATAAATGAAGTAGATTTAATATGGTGTTCATTGTGTGTTATAAATAATCATACTCTTAAAAGTTATAACCACAAATACGTAAGTACTATAGTGTATTATAATTGTTGTTATGATTATTCATGACATTTTATAACACATTATAAGGTTTTTTATAATGCATTATGCATTCATTATAATGCCTTAAGAATACCCTTATAATGTATAATAAATACGGGCTTCATAGAAAGTGTTACTGGATTTTTTAACTTTGCGTCTGGAAAGTACGTGTGGATTAACATCTGGATAAGGAACGTGTGAATAACGTACGTGTGAATAAATACACTGATAATCATTTGTCTTTCTCCTGTTTTGCCCCAAGCAAGGCTTTAAGGTGGTAATGATCATGATAACAGCAGCTGAATTACACATCTGTCTCCTACGACTGCGATCATAAGACTTCAGTAGATATCAACACATGAACATAGATAATAGATGATAACATTTGATGAAAATGTGTCAAACTGCGTGTAGACCAGAAACAAAACATTGTCAAATAGGCCTATGTATAAACATTTATTAACTATTTATCAATAAATAGACATCTGCTAATCATACAATTATCTACTTTTCAGAAGTTAGGTCTACTGTGCCGTGATGCATTAATTATTACCAGTAAGTTCACATGTGCTCTGATTAACATTTATTATATTCTAATATTTTATTTATATGGTTACTGTGAATATATTTGGAGAAAAGCTGCATGTTAGTCACTGAATAGGGCTTCATGGTTTGTTTTTGATTTTTAGGTGATATTTCTTGGTAAGTGAATTATAAACAGTGAAAAACACTCATAGGTAGTTATTTATGCAGTTTATTTTATTATCAAAGCCTGTGTGATAACATAACCTGAGGCTAAAAGCTGTGATATTAATGTTGTCCACTAGAGAGAGCCACAGGATACAGAATAGGACTATTTGAAGCTTATTTATAAAATCAATTTCCATACTTTTGAACAGAAATAAATGCATAGAACACTTTAATTTAACTCTGATGTACTGACCGTATAGTTTAATATAATCAGTGTACATTGAAATCTGTGAATCTTGTCCCCAACATTTTCCAAATGTTTTGTTTTCTAATAAGCTGTCTTACAGTTTTTTCTGAATACTAACACAGAATTCATGAAACAATATTAATATTAATATTAACTGCGAGCAGACTGAGTGTCAATCAATGCACTGGAGAATACAGCGAACATAAATAAAGAAACAAAGTTGCTTGTCCGATTTCCTAACAAGCAACCATATTTTTTAAATAAGCCCAAAACCGCGACTTTACAAAGAAGCCCAAAGTCGCGTATAATCGGACTTGGCAACTGTGACCAGCACCCCTCTCCTGTCAGGGGGTACATCTTCCCTTCACACCCACAGAGGGCACACACTCAGAGAAATAAACAACATTAACAACAAAGCAGCAAACTAATATTTAAATGAACATATAGTAAAATGGAATAAGACAGTAAGCATGGCTCCTACAATAACTATTTAAATAAGATTATGAAATATTCATGGATTTGGAGGTGCTGAAATGTTATAACATACAGGTTTTTTTCTTTCTTTTTGCTCAAAACAAAACAAAACAAAAAACCCAGTAATTTATAGCATTTAAGACATTTCACAAAATCACAGCAAAAGTTACTGCAGACGTCACGTATCTTCTCACACAGCTTCACACGAGAAGAGGGCAACGAAAGTGTTGTGCTTCTTATCTCACGCCATCAGTCACGACTTCTGCTCACAGAAAGATAAGCAACCGACACGAATGTGCTTAGTTAGCAAAGTAAGTTCAGTTATCACACCCCATATGTGTGTGTGTGTGTGTGTGTGTGTGTGTGTGAGAGAGAGAGAGAGAGAGAGTGTGAGTGTGTGTGTGTGTGTGTGTGTGTGTGTGAGAGAGAGAGAGAGAGAGAGAGAGAGTGAAAGAGTGTGTGTGTGTGTGTGTGAGAGAGAGAGAGAGAGAGTGAAAGAGTGTGTGTGTGTGTGAGAGAGAGAGAGAGAGTGAAAGAGTGTGTGTGTGTGTCTGTGCACGTTTTGTGACAAATGAGGTCATGAATGTGTATAATGACAAGGGTATGACAGATATTACAAGGAGAAGGTGACTTTTCAGGACATTAATGTCTGATTTTAAAATGGTTTTCAAATTATGAATTTTGAGATTTTAAGCTTTCAGTTGATACAGTATATAATTTATGATGATTTCTAAAGTGTGATAGGGCAAAGGCAATGAAGAAAGACTTTTAGTGACATAAGTCAGTATTCCTGTTATGATGTAGATTTTTGAGATGTACTCATCATAAATTAATCTATTACTTAATTTGTAACAAACAACAGTGGTAAAATATCTTTTCACTGTAGGAGTCTTAGACCTTTCAATGATATATAGTTTGTCATGATTAGATGGGGTGACAGTTAAGAGGTTAAATACTGTAAAATGCTGCAGGAAAAAAAAAAAACAGGATCTGTTAATAGTAAGTTCCCCTACTATAGGCAGGGAAAACTGCAAAAGATCTAACCAAACATTTATGTAATTTTACAGTAAAATGCTGTAAATTGTACAGTTTATTTAAGTGTCAAGTGTGTTAGTATGATGATATTTTGTTTTTGCATAAATTACTGTGTACCATCTTTATATTAGTATATACTTCAGCTTGTGGAAAAGCTGTGTATGATGACTTTCTTCATTATTCTTCATTTGGCTTCCTTTTTACCACCAGCATTATTATGGTGTCTGTC
>NW_026704715.1:0-8013 GCF_012432095.1 Onychostoma macrolepis
TTGATTGATTGCTCCTTTATGATGGCTTTGACCTCTGCTCTACATAATGGTATTTGTATATCTACTATTTCATGCTTTATAGAGTTTTTGCTGGAATGTCCACAATCTCATTTCCTTCCACCCCTACATGGGCAGGAACCCAAAGGAAAGAGACGACCATCATCCCCGATTATGGAGTGTGAGAAGCGGATGGAATATTTGATAAATGAAATCTTGTCTACATAAAACTTGAAATCGCATCATATGACCCCTTTAAATTGTGATAATATTTCACAATTTTAAATTGTAATTTTTTTTTTTTAAATTGTACTTTTGATCAAATAAATGCATCTTTACTGAGCAGAAAAGACTTCTTTCAACAACATTGAAAAATTTAATTATTACAGACTTTTGACTGGTAGTGTGGGTGAGCAAAAGGGCTAGAGGACACTGTCTCTTCTCTTTCTGATTTAGGCCTACTTTTCTTTTATCATTCTAATTTTATGCTGTTTTTATCTTGTTTACTCTGTTCTGTGCTGCACCTCAAACTCACCTCACCTATATATGTCTTTGTCTGTCTCTCTGCCTCTGTCTGGTTTGGTGCTGCTCTCAGCTGTCCTGAGGTTATACGTGTGAGATACAGTGAGCAAGAATGGAGTGAATGAAGGAAGAGCTGGAATTCAGAGTAAATTTCATAAACTGCTGTTCGTTTTCTGCTTTATCATATTCTCTCTCTCTCTCTCTCTGTGTGTGTTTCTTCATGACTATCACAGGGTCACAGGTTCAAATCTCCTGAAACCTCACTGTGATTGTCATGAATGTTAAACTTTAATATTGCTGGTATATCTGTGATATGATTTAAGAGGAGTTTTCATCCTCACTCTTTCATATGTTAGTTTTTTATTTTATATATATTCTGTAGTCCTTTATAAAACCTTTTTATAGTATCTTTAAAAAAAAATGATACATTTTTTGCAGGATTCTTTGATCAATGAAAACTTCAACAGCATTTATTTGAAATATTAATTCTTTTGTAACATTATAAATGTCTTTACTGCCACTGTTAAACAATTTCATGTTTAAAATATTTATTACTTATTAAATTATTGTACTTGATAAACAAAGTTGTGCAAAATTGTGAATTTGTCTATTATTCTATAATGTAATTTTTCACATACTATTTCTATTATGTGAATTTTTCTATTATTTTCTTATTTTCATGTCATAGTTCTTTAATATATTTTGTTTGTTTTTTTTTTTTTTTGTCATGTGTGTTCAAGTGTCTATATAGTATTTTATTCATTTATTATTTTTGTTGTGTGTTTTACAACCCGAATTCGGAAATGTTGAGACGTTTTTAAATTTGAATAAAATGGTCTGTAATGAATTTGGTCCCATTCTTGTCTGATATAGGTTTCTGGCTGCTGAAGAGTTCATGGTCGTCTATGACGTATTTTTCGCTAATGATGCGCTAAATGTTCTTTATAGGTGAAAGATCTGGACTGCAGGCAGGCCAATTCAGCACCGGACTCTTCACCCTCTGAGCCATGCTGTTGTAATTAGCTGCAGTATGTGGTTTTGCATTGTCCTGCTAAAATACACATCGTCTGGAGGGGAGCATATGTTGCTCTAAAATCTTTATATAACTTTCAGCATTCATAGTGCCTTCCAAAACATGCAAGCTGCTCATACCGTATGCACTTATGCACCCCATACCATCAGAGATGCTGGCTTTTGAACTGAACACTGATAACACGCTGCAAGGTCTCCTCCTCTTTAGCCCGGAGGAACTGTGATTTCCAACAAGAATGTCAAATTTGGACTTGTCTGACCATAGAACACTTTTCCACTTTGAAACAGTCCATTTTAAATGAGCCTTGGCCCACAGGACACGACAGCGCTTCTGGACCATGTTCACATTTGGCTTCCTTTTGCATGATAGAGCTTTAGTTGGCATCTGCAGATGGCACGGCGGATTGTGTTTACCGACAGTGGTTTCTGGAAGTATTCCTGGGCCCATTTAGTAATGTCAATGACAGAATTATGCCGATGAGTGATGCAGTGTCGTCTGAGGGCCCAAAGACCACAGGCATCCAACAAAGGTCTTCAGCCTTGTCCCTTACGCACAGAGATTTCTCCAGTTTCTCTGAATCTTTTGATGATGTTATGCACTGTAGATGATGAGATTTGTAAAGTCTTTGCAATTTGACGTTGAGGAACGTTGTTTTTAAAGTATTCCACAATCTTTTTATTCTTTCAGGTTTTATGGCAGTTGGCAACTCAGCTTAAAGGTGCATTACCACCACCTAGACTGGAGTGTGGTAGAATGACATCAAAGGAGAAAAACCTTAATTACAGTTTTTTTTTTTTAAATTGCTTACACACAAATCTTTACTTGTCATACAATTTCTGAAACCTGACACTCAAACACCAGAACCACACACCAAATCTGCAAAACCATATACTAAATTCTCGGCCTTTGACTCAGTTTTCAATGTCAGAACACTTTTTAAAACACAACACACAATTCTCTATGTAGCACACAAAATCTAGCAGGAATTAATATTATGGCAAAGGTGTTTGCAAATGTTTGCTTTTGAGATGTGTTTGTGATATTTTGAATGCAGTGCTTCATTTTGCAAGAAATGTGAGGCATTTTGCATTTTGTGTGTACAATTCTTGGATTTGCGTGTAAAGTTTTGAAAAAAGGAGGCAAAGTTTTGAAAGTGTGTGTAATCAGTTGGAAAAAAAAACTGTAATTACCTTAGACTATATATTTATGCTAAATTCTTTCACTTAACCCAGTGTTTTTAAAATAATTTATTAATAGATTGTGTACTCTCCCAGATGTTTTCCCTAATAAATGCTCAAGTGTCATGTTTTGTTCATCAATTTGTGCCTTTAACTCTGCCCTATCATCCTCATACTTTTTGCAGTCTAGTAGTATGTGTTTCACTGTCATACCTTACAGTGGGTGCATAATCCAGTGGGGTGTTTTTCTATTCTGTGTAGCATTGAATTTAAATCAGTATGACCTATTCTAAGACATGAGACTAACATCTCTTCCCTTGGGCCTCTGCCCTTCCTCGTGCTTATGACTTATTTTTGTATATTATATAAATGACGTCCTGTATCAGCTATGTCCCAATATTCCTGCCACATATTGATTGATTGCTCCTTTATGATGGCTTTGACCTCTGCTCTACATAATGGTATTTGTATATCTACTATTTCATGCTTTATAGAGTTTTTTGCTGGAATGTCCACAATCTCATTTCCTTCCACCCCTACATGGGCAGGAACCCAAAGGAAAGAGACGACCATCCCCCGATTATGGAGTGTGAGAAGCGGATGGAATATTTGATAAATGAAATCTTGTCTACATAAAACTTGAAATCGCATCATATGACCCCTTTAAATTGTGATAATATTTCACAATTTTAAATTGTAATTTTTTTTTAAATTGTACTTTTGATCAAATAAATGCATCTTTACTGAGCAGAAAATACTTCTTTCAACAACATTGAAAAAATTTAATTATTACAGACTTTTGACTGGTAGTGTGGGTGAGCAAAAGGGCTAGAGGACACTGTCTCTTCTCTTTCTGATTTAGGCCTACTTTTCTTTTATCATTCTAATTTTTATGCTGTTTTTATCTTGTTTACTCTGTTCTGTGCTGCACCTCAAACTCACCTCACCTATATATGTCTTTGTCTGTCTCTCTGCCTCTGTCTGGTTTGGTGCTGCTCTCAGCTGTCCTGAGGTTATACGTGTGAGATACAGTGAGCAAGAATGGAGTGAATGAAGGAAGAGCTGGAATTCAGAGTAAATTTCATAAACTGCTGTTCGTTTTCTGCTTTATCATATTCTCTCTCTCTCTCTCTGTGTGTGTGTTTCTTCATGACTATCACAGGGTCACAGGTTCAAATCTCCTGAAACCTCACTGTGATTGTCATGAATGTTAAACTTTAATATTGCTGGTATATCTGTGATATGATTTAAGAGGAGTTTTCATCCTCACTCTTTCATATGTTAGTTTTTTTATTTTTTATATATATTCTGTAGTCCTTTATAAAAACCTTTTTTAAGGTATCTTTAAAAAAAATGATAAATTTTTTTTGCAGGATTCTTTGATCAATGAAAACTTCAACAGCATTTATTTGAAATATTAATTCTTTTGTAACATTATAAATGTCTTTACTGCCACTGTTAAAAGAATTTCATGTTTAAAATATTTATTACTTATTAAATTATTGTACTTGATAAACAAAGTTGTGCAAAATTGTGAATTTGTCTATTATTCTATAATGTAATTTTTTCACATACTATTTCTATTATGTGAATTTTTCTATTATTTTCTTATTTTCATGTCATAGTTCTTTAATATATTTTGTTTGTTTTTTTTGTTTTTTTTGTCATGTGTGTTCAAGTGTCTATATAGTATTTTATTCATTTATTATTTTTGTTGTGTGTTTTACAACCCGAATTCGGAAATGTTGAGACGTTTTAAATTTGAATAAAATGGTCTGTAATGAATTTGGTCCCATTCTTGTCTGATATAGGTTTCTGGCTGCTGAAGAGTTCATGGTCGTCTATGACGTATTTTTCGCTTAATGATGCGCTAAATGTTCTTTATAGGTGAAAGATCTGGACTGCAGGCAGGCCAATTCAGCACCCGGACTCTTCACCTACGAAGCCATGCTGTTGTAATTAGCTGCAGTATGTGGTTTTGCATTGTCCTGCTAAATACACATCGTCTGGAGGGAGCATATGTTGCTCTAAAATCTTTATATAACTTTCAGCATTCATAGTGCCTTCCAAAACATGCAAGCTGCTCATACCGTATGCACTTATGCACCCCATACCATCAGAGATGCTGGCTTTTGAACTGAACACTGATAACACACTGCAAGGTCTCCCTCCTCTTTAGCCCGGAGGAACTGTGATTTCCAACAAGAATGTCAAATTTGGACTTGTCTGACCATAGAACACTTTTCCACTTTGAAACAGTCCATTTTAAATGAGCCTTGGCCCACAGGACACGACAGCGCTTCTGGACCATGTTCACATTTGGCTTCCTTTTTGCATGATAGAGCTTTAGTTGGCATCTGCAGATGGCACGGCGGATTGTGTTTACCGACAGTGGTTTCTGGAAGTATTCCTGGGCCCATTTAGTAATGTCAATGACAGAATTATGCCGATGAGTGATGCAGTGTCGCCTGAGGGCCCAAAGACCACAGGCATCCAACAAAGGTCTTCAGCCTTGTCCCTTACGCACAGAGATTTCTCCAGTTTCTCTGAATCTTTTGATGATGTTATGCACTGTAGATGATGAGATTTGTAAAGCCTTTGCAATTTGACGTTGAGGAACGTTGTTTTAAAGTATTCCACAATCTTTTAACTCTTTCACAGATTGGAGAGCCTCTGCCCATCTTTACTTCTGAGAGACTCTGTCTCTAAGACATCCAGCTAATTAAAGACACAACAGCTAATCAGGTTACAGACCTGATGTCAATTAACTTAATTAGTTTCTAGATGTTCTCCCAGCTGAATCTTTTCAAACCTTTCTTGCTTTTTAATCCCTTTGTTGCCCCGTGCCAACTTTTTTGAGACCTGTAGCAGGCATCAAATTTGAAATGAGCTCATTTAGTGGATAAAAGTGTACAATTTCTCAGTTTAAACATTTGTTATGTTCTCTATGTTCTATTGTGAATATACTAATAGCTGATGTGATTTGAAAGTCTTTTAGTTTACATTTTATTCAAATTTAAAAACCGTCCCAACATTTCCGTAATTCGGGTTGTATTTTATAGATGATAGATTATATTTTTATAATATTATAGTTTATTTTTACTTTAAATTTTCTTTTCATTTATACATAGATACAGCTTTAATTATTTTAGTTCATCATGTTAAACTGAAAATGATACATTTTCTGAGAACTATTTTATTTCATTTTTATCAGTTAACATTTAACCCTCCTCCCCCACCCCAGTTTTAGTTTTAGTTAACTATAATGACCCTGTTTCCATCAGATCAGATGCTTTGTTCAGGATTATCCGTTACTTCCAAACATTTGCTTGTTATTCTAATTTACAGGTTATTAATCTGACTGACATATAAAGTGACTAACCACCCTTAAATTTTTTATATGATGTTGAGGAGCACGTTAATATGTAATTGATGTGTAAAGTTACAGTATAGCCTATGTATAAAATGACTATGGACGTAACTCTGTTGAAAGATGTTTATTTGCTAGTGGAAATAAAATAATCCCTTAGTGCCTCAAATACTCCCTTGAATATCTAAAGGTGTTTTTGAGCAGGACTACTCTTCCCTGTGGAGGTTTATAGTTTCAGCTCTATAATCCAAAAATTAAGAAACGAACAGCCTTCTGTTATTCATTTAACTCATGCATCCTCTGAGAGATCTGAACTCCTTCTCATAGTAGTTACACTAATTATGGTATATGATTGTTTTCACAACATTTCTTGTTCATTTTGACTTGAAGCTAATTTTCTGGTTGCAGTGGCAAGTCCACATTCACTATACAGATCTCAAGCTGTTTGCCAACTTTTAGAGTAAAACAACAGTTGGTATTTCAAGTATTGCTGCCGCTGGCATTACATCTGATATGAAAGAGACTCAATAACAACAGCCGCATCAGATATTAGGCTCATATTAATCACTAAGATCAATAAGATGCAAAAAAATATTTTTTGCAGAGATTTTTTAATTTTTTTTAAATGAGCATTTTTATCAGGCTCCTATAGTATGCTAGCTCGACTACGCCAGACTGTACTTCCGCTCAATTTCATTTCGCTTCTGTACTCAGTCTGATATAGCAAACCGTCTCCCAGATTATCTCCGGCTCCGCAGCAGCCGGGCCAACCAACAAACAGAGGGCGGACTGAGAGCCGTGACGTAGACGCTAAGCGCCGAATTCAAGATTGTAGTTTAGGTGAGGAAAATTAGGGTGTGTGATATTGCAAATTTTGGTATCGATCCGATACCAAGTAAATAGGGTAAGTATCACGATACTGATCACCGATACCGATACTTTTCCTTTTTAATACATTTAAATGACCAATTACACTTTGAAAATGAACAATAACTTATGTTGATATGACTAAAATATTACATTCACCTTAAAGCTATGTGGATATTATTTGCCTTTCTGAAAGGAGTTTGCAAGCAGAGGAGCCCAGAATATAAAAACAATGCGTAAAGTTTCGTGTTAAGCATTTTCCTCCCATAGAAAAGAGTTATGCTATAAAGAAAAAAAAAATAACGTGGCCTAATGCATTAAGAAAGTAATATTGAAAGGCCAACTCAATGCAGTGTTACTCACAGAGATCGAGTCCAGAGCTCAGTCACATATACTGTCAAGAGTTCAGGTCAGAAAACAATCTCATGATCAGTTACTGAAGAGTCTCTGTTAGATCTGATAATATAATGATGCTAGAGTTATCTTGTGTGTTTACTAATTAAAATATGATAATCATATTCTACAGTTTGATTAATCTGAACTAACATTCATCTTCACAGCTCGAGATGATCCAGCGTCACCAGTGATTCCAGTCCACAACACAAAATCAACTACAATGACACCAATAACTTCTACACAAGGTACAGACAAACAATGATCTTTCACTGTTCTGAGTTTTACTGGATCCTCTCTTGTTCATGTTAATAAAATGCACAACAAAACTTTAGATAATGTTTCTTTGTCATGTTGCTTGTTATGACAGATTTATCCAGATGATATTCTGTTGCTTGATGCATTATTGTGTCACGTTTGTTGAGGACGCAGCATCAGACCTGAAAGATCTGAAGATGATCTACTTGCTGTGAATGTTTTTTGTATGTCTGTGTAGAGCAGATGAATTATTGAAACGCTTCCCACATGCAGTGCAGTGATACGGTTTCTCTCCAGTGTGAATCCTCTCATGTGTTTTCAGAGTTGATGACTGACTGAATCTCTTGTCACAGTGTGAACACTTGTAAGGTTTCTCTCCAGTGTGAATCCTCTGG
>NW_026704716.1:0-8012 GCF_012432095.1 Onychostoma macrolepis
AGGAACAGGGTGCTTCAGAACCTTCAGACTGGCGACAGTGTCAGAATATGGCAAGATGGCATATGGAATCCAGCTCAAGTAACTAAACTTTCTGATCAGCCCAGATCCTATGTTGTACAGATGCCTGATGGACAGAAGTTTTGGTACCTTAAAGGTACATATTAGTACTTAAACTGTACATATTTGAACCTAATAGGTACAAAAGTGTACCTTTTGAAAAGGTACCACCCCAGTGACAGCTTTTGTACCTTTATTTCTGACAGTGTAGGTGTTCTGATCTTCGCTGACGTTCAGGGCTGTAGAGGTCATCTCTAGGTGCTGATCCACCATCAGATCTGGATACGGACTGGATCGGGTGGCTACGGTGACCTCAGAATTACTCTTGTCACTCTTCTTACGATGTAACAAGTACATCGGGTGTTATGGGAAGTGTTCCCGGTTCTGGTTGACCTAATTAATGCAGCCTAACAATCCTTTAACGGATTTGAATAATAGAAGCGTATTGGTGTGTTATGTGTAAGCCAGGCTAAAGAGATGGGTCTTTAATCTAGATTTAAACTGACAGAGTGTGTCTGCCTCCCGAACAGTGTTAGGTAGATTGTTCCAGAGTTTGGGCGCTAAATAGGAAAAGGATCTGCTGCCCGCAGTCGATTTTGATATTCTAGGTATTATCAAGCGGCCAGAGTTTTGAGAACGCAGCGGACGTGGAGGACTATAATGCGATAAGAGCTCGCTCAAGTACTGAGGAGCTAAACCATTCAGGGCTTTATAAGTAATTAACAAGATTTTAAAATCTATATGATGTATAATAGGAGCCAGTGCAGTGTTGACTGAACCGGGCTAATATGGTCATACTTCCTGATTCTTGTAAGAACTCTAGCTGCTGCAAGTTTGGACCATCTGTAGTTTGTTTAGTACAAGTCTGACTCTCTAACCATTAGGCCACGACTGCCCCACAAGTATGTGCAATGTCAACAAGTGTTCGTGTCTGTTCATTAACATATCTATGTCCCCTTTTCAGGAGATTACACAACCACATAGACGCGTCTGCCATCAAAATAATAGGGACTCTACCTATACATATCTATGGTTATACCTGCATAAATGGTCATGTGACATGCGTTTCGGTTGTGTAGTGTGGATGGAGATCGTTTCTGAAACGCGGTGAAAACGCCAGTGTGAGACGAGGATAGTTTCATTTTAAAATGCCATTTTAAAGCGAAACGCACTAGTGTAAACAGGGCCTGAAACTGACAATTCTATGATAATCTTCTTTCATTTTGATCATATGTGACCCTGGACCACAAAACCAGTCTTAAGTCGCTGGGGTATATTTGTAGCAATAGCCAAAAATACACTGTATGGGTCAAAATTATAGATTTTTCTTTTATGCCAAAAATCATTAGTATATTAAGCAAAGATCATATTCCATGAAGATATTTTGTAAATTTACTACTGTAAATATATCAAAAGTCATTTTGATTAGTAATATGCATTGCTAAGAATTAATTTGAACAACTTTAAAGGCGATTTTCTCAATATTTAGATTTTTTGCACCCTCAGATTCCAGAGTTTCAAATAGTTGTATCTCAGCCAAATATTGTCCAACAAACCATACATCAATGGAAAGATTATTTATTCAGCTTTCAGATGCTGTATAAATCTCAATTTCGAAAAATTGACACTTAAGACTGGTTTTATGGTCCAGGGTAACATATATGCCTACAGCCTTGCCTACTTTTTCCACAAATTTATACACAGACTCAATTATTCATATATTGTGTAATACAATGGCTGACATGTGAAAGACTTATTTATATAGACTATATATTTTATATGCTTTATACAGGTTTTCATAGCACAAACTGATTTATTATCTGAAAAATCCAAAAATGGCTGGGTCATCTGGGACACAAAGGCTGATTTTTCCACCTTTTGACCACAAGATGCGTTAGTGTGCACCGTGTTGAAAAGTTTCAAGTAATGAACCTTTTTACGATACAGTTGAGGGGAAATCCTCGGTGCTTCACAAAGCTTCATTTCACCATCACTAGATGTATTGATTTGATGTGTGCTGTAAGAGCTGAGAGTAACTTTACTACAGCTGCAGATCAGCAGAGCCTGATATCCTCACTCCATGAATCCAGCTACTGTACAAATTCATGTCTGCTGTCTTCTTCTACAAAATGACATGACTTATACAGAAAAATACTGCACTCTAGTGCCCCCGTGGTGAGGAAGAGACCCAACATTCTTCACAATCCTATAACAGGCTTGTGACTGTTATACACTATATGGACAAAAGTATTGGTACACACCTCTTAATTATTGAATTCAGGTGTTTCAATCCGACTTGTTGCTTCTGGTGTATTAAATCAAACACTAGCCATTCAAGCTGTATTTACAAACATTGTTGAAAAAATAGGTAAATGGTATTATTAGAAAGTGAAGTGTTTAGGAGCAGCTGTCACGGTTCGCAGGTCTGTGGATTCCTTTTCTGTTTTGTGTGTGTCTGTGTGTGTTACGTCCATAAATGTCCTTGTGGGAGTGCCTGTGGTTTCTCTCTCTCTCTCTCTCTCTCTCTCTCCTGCTTGCTCTTTCTTTGTTTCCTGTTGATCTTTTAGGCCGCCTTCCTTGACTGCTGATTGGCTCATGAAGCTGTCAGTCATCATTAAGCGACAAGACGCCGACCTATCAGCTGCCAGAAAACTTCCTGCTGGCAGATATAAGGACGCTGAAAGAAGTGAATGGAGACTTCTTTTGCTCACTGCTTTTTGCTGTCATTGTACTCGTTTTGATTTTGCTTTGTTTGTTATTGATTTATGCCAAGATCCTTGTTTGACAGTAGTTAAACCCTACCATCTTTTTGATTCGCCATTTTTGTTTGATTGTTACTTTGTAACTCGGATGGCATTGCTCTTTGAGCTTTGATGAGCTGATGCTCTGTGACGTTTACTCTTTACTCAAGAGTAAGGTGGATAGGGAAGATGTCGCACTTCCATTGTGCAACATTTAGGTAACTCTGTGTATAGAAACCCTAGGTGAACGCCATCCCTGTATGTTTTGTTTGTCAGTTGAGAGTAGGAAGTATACGGCGCTTGGCGCTGAAGATTTATTTTCTTTTTATTCCTTTAGTTAGGATAGATGTTTAAATAAGGTAGAATTGGTTTTGTTTCTTTCTTTCTTCTGGCGTCACTAGTGTCCCCTTTCTCCTGGGTTGATTTGTGTAGTTTTTTTTTTAGTTTTTCTCTTTTCCCTGAATTGTAAATTTGTACATATTTGTTCTCTCTTTAAATGACTTATACTTTTGTAAATATACTTTGTATTTATGGGTTCTTTTCACTTTGTATAATAAATCACTTTCGTTGGCAGTTTATGTCTTTGCTTTGTCTCTTGCCGCATCCATCATTGTACAGACTTTCCACAATCTCAATGTTACTCCTTTTACCTCCTAGACCGTCCTTAAGGGGTCGTAACATTTAATGGGGGCTCGTCCGGGATATCATTTAATCCCAAGAATTATAGTAATTGTGGTAATTTTGTAGATGTGTTGGTGGCAAGAATGGACATGCATTGTTTGGCGATATAATGACAGTATAGGACTTATTCATGCAGTGTGGTAGTGTTATGATTATTGGTTGTTTATTATGGAAGTGTTTAACTTGCACGATTTTGTTTCCAATCCATCTTTAGAGCAGGTTAATTTGTGCAGGAAGCAGGATTTATTGCAGATCGCAGACCATTTTCAGATCGTTGTAAGTAAACAGTCTCTTAAAAAAGAAATAAAAGAAATTCTGATCTTGCGTTTGAATGAGTTACAGGTGTTGCCTACGTCAAATGTTGGGGGCGTTGAAACCGGCGGAGATGTTAACGTGGATGGTGTGGCTCTGGCCCAGCTCAGTTCTGGGGAGAAGGACAAGCGGAGTGGTGGAGCTGATGCCGACGCAGAGGCGGAGGCTGAAGCCAAGGCCGGCTTACCACCGTTTGAGCCGTTTTCACCCAGTTCTGTTGATTCACGGGAAGGCACGCGACTGAAGGTCCGCCTGGCCCGTTTGCACTATGAAGCGCAAGGGAGAGCCCAGGCGCACCAAGCTGAACTTGCAGTTGGAAGTACGCAAGCTGGAAATCGAGGCAGAGAAGCAGGTGAAGCTGAGGCAGCTTGAGCTAGGTGTGTCGAAAATTGCTACTGGCTCAGCTGTACAGCTGAACCCCGCTTAAGCCTCTTCTCCTCCTCCGCGAGTTGGTTTAGCCCCAGATTCCTTTGACGTGAGTAAGCACATTGCACTTGTTCCTCAATTTAGAGAAACAGAAGTAGATTCTTACTTCAGTGCGTTTGAACGCATTGCAACTTCTCTTCGTTGGCCTAAGGAGGTCTGGTCTTTGCTTTTGCAATGTAGATTATTTGGTAAAGCGCAAGAAGTTTGTTCTACGTTATCGCTAGTAGAGAGTCTGAAATATGAGTCTGTGAAGTCTGCTATCCTGCGAGCATATGAGTTGGTTCCGGAGGCTTATAGGCAACGTTTTAGAAAACACAAAAAGAGTCCTACACAAACATTTGTGGAATTTGCTAGGGAGAAGGGAGTGTTGTTTGATAAATGGTGCACTGCCAGTAAAGCGAGTGATTTCGACTCTTTAAGAGAATTGATGTTGCTAGAGGAGTTTAAGGGATGTTTATCTGACCGCGTTGTAGTGTACCTTAATGAACAGAAGGTAACTACTTTATCACACGCAGCTGTACTCGCAGATGAGTTTGTTTTAACCTACAAAAATGTATTTACCTCTGCACGTCCTGAGAAATTACAGATTGACACTTCGCAATCTCAAATTCAAGATTTAGTCCACCTCGTAATAAAGAGGTGCGTGAATGTTTTTACTGTCACAAGAAAGGGCATGTGATTGCTGATTGTTTGGCTTTGAAGCGCAAGCAGCAGCCACAACCACAAACAAAGAGCATGGGGTTTGTGAAAGCTTTTAAATCTGTGGTCACTATGTGTACTGAGGAAAGAATTGATGAGAGTTATCTGCCCTTTGTGTTAAAACTGGGAAAAAGGAGGACCAGGAAGAAGTAAGAATACTCAGGGACACAGGTGCCATGCAATCCTTTATTTTGGCAGGTAAATTACAGTTGTCTGACAATACTTTCTGTGGTTCTAGTGTGATTGTGCAGGAATCGAAATGGGTTGCGTGAAATTTCCGCTGCATCATGTGCACTTACAGAGCGACCTGTGTACTGGTTTCGCAAGAGTTGCTGTGTGTCCTTCACTCCCTGTGAAGGGTGTTGATTTTATTCTTGGAAATGACCTGGCAGGGGAAAGGTAATGCCTGTTATTGAAGTTGTTGACGAACCAAATGTGTTTTGTGAATCAGAGGTACTGTCTGAAACTTACCCTGATGTTTTCCCAGCCTGCGCCGTCACACGCGCTCAGTCGCACAGAGTAGGCGATGTGGTTGATCTGTCTAATTCATTCATGTTCCCACTGTTGTCTGGTGACACATCACTGGAAATGAATCTTGAGAAGAAAACAGTTCAAAGACAGAAAACAACGGTGTAGTTGTGTCTGATGCAGAGTCACTTAAATTACCTGTGTCACATGAGAAAATTATTGCTGCGCAGAAAGAGGATAAAACACTTGTCACTACTTTTAATGCTACGGTTTCTCTTGATGTGGCTAAGGATAAGAAATTAGCTTATTTCATTGACAATGACTTATTGATGAGAAAGTGGTGTTCTCATGCTGACAAGAATTCAGATTGGAATGTTGTTTATCAAATTGTGGTCCCGTTTTCCTATTGCCAACACGTCCTGTGTTTAGCTCATGATCACCAGCTTGCTGGGCATTTAGGAGTTACCAAGACATATAATAGGATTTTGAGTCATTTCTTTTGGCCAGGATTAAAAAAAGATGTTGCTCAGTACTGTCGTACTTGTCATACCTGCCAGATCGTTGGAAAGCCGAATCAGAGCATTCCACCTGCTCCTTTGACTCCTATACCTGTGATTGGAGAACCGTTCGAACATGTTATGGTAGACTGCATCGGTCCATTACCTAAAACAAAGTCTGGTAACCACCAGTTTTATTAACTATCATGTGTGGCCACCAGATTTCCAGAGGCGATTCCGTTAAGAAAAATCACTGCACTTGTTGTCAGCAAGGCATTGGTGAAATTCTTTTCCACGTTTGGACTTCCAAAGGTAGTGCAAACCGATCAAGGTACGAATTTTTTATCCAAACTTTTTAAGCAAGTACTTGAATCACTGGCAATTTCTCACCGAGTCTCAAGTGCGTACCATCCACAGAGCCAGGGTGCACTTGAGCGCTTCCACCAAACACTAAAGTCTATGCTTAAGAAATATTGCCAGGGCACTGCTAAAGATTGGGATGAGGGAGTTCCCTTAGTTTTATTTGCTGTCAGAGAGACTGTTCAGGAATCTCTTGGTTTTAGTCCAGCCGAACTTGTGTTCGGACACCAAGTTAGAGGTCCGCTGAAAGTTCTTAAAGAACGGATTTTAGCTCCCAATTCGAATGCAAACACTAGTGTATTGGATTATGCGAGTCAGTTCCGAGATCGTCTTCATACTACTTGGTCACTAGCTAGAGAATCACTTGCAAATGCTCAGAAAGAGATGAAGAGTAAATATGATAAACAAGCGGTAGCGCGATCATTTCAACCTGGTGACGAAGTGCTTGTGTTGTTACCTGTCCCAGGGTCATCTTTGTCTGCTCGTTTCTTTGGTCCCTATGTTGTGAAAAAGAGAATGAGTGAAACTGATTATATGTTGTGCACACCTGATCAAAAACGAAAACTCGTGTTTGTCATCTAAACATGTTAAAAGCTTATCATACTAGAGAGTCGCTACGGAAAATGTTGCAGAACAGACTGCAGGGCCCGCTGTCTCTTCTGTTGCAATGGCCGTGGATCTGGCATCATCTCCGGTATCTTGGATGTGGACACAGATGGTGTGGTGCTTCGCCATGCTTTTCAGCAGGGTGCAAGCTTAGCAAATTCCGAGATTTTAGAAGATCTTCACTCGTATCTTAATCATTTGACTGTGGATCAGAGAATAGACATTGTAAAGTTACTTTCTGATTTTAAATGTCTGTTTGGTGATGTTCCTACACAAACAAATGTCCTGAAACACGATATTAATGTGAACGGAGCTCATCCTATTAAGCAACATGCTTATCGCTGCGACTGTTTCGCAAGTGTGTTGTTTCTTACAGACGCTGTTGTCGTTCTCTCCCCTGCAGTTTGAGGCACTGGACCTCCTGAGCGCCTCTCAAGTTGCCCAGCTGGCGCTAACCTCTGGCGCGCTGAACAACGCGGACCTGATCCGCCTGGTCTTTGACCGTCTGGACGGCGACAACGCTTTCCAGGATGTCGACGCGTTCTTGTCAGCTCTCACCCGGACGCCGCAGGTACGTTCTGATCACTGCGATGACTAGCACGCACAGGTGTCATTTTCTGTGGGGCAAAAGGGTCCGAGGGGCCATTTTTCCTAAATGTTTTGACATAATTGCTGCTCTCTGCTTGTTTGTCATTTCCTCTAGGCTTTGGACATCAATCCGGTGGTGAGGGACATCATGATGAATCGGGTCTTCGCCGTCGTCAGCCCTCATTTTGAAGACTTCGGCAGCCACGACTGGGTTTCCTGGTTCACTGTCAAACTGATTCCCCTCCTGCCCAGCCTGACTCCAGAGATGCTGCAGACAGCAACATCGGCGCGGACTGCAACGCATACCACGTCATGTCGTGGCGCTCCCCACCTGCTGCGCAGCTCTGTAAAGCGTGTCTCATAGCATTGTCAGCGAAAACGCCAGGGCGTATCTCACGCTGGGTCAGTGGCGGAGGAAAAGCGATATATCGAAGGCGTGGTCCTTACCTTGCGTTTTGTTTTGATCTTTCCCACGTGGCGTCGGGGCCCTGAGCAGCGTCTTTGAGCAGCTGACCTCGCCGAGACAGCGGGAGCTCACCCCAGTCTTGTTGGCCTACCTCAAGCAGAGCCAGGCATC
>NW_026704717.1:0-8012 GCF_012432095.1 Onychostoma macrolepis
CCCTAGCTAAGATAATAGCCTATCTAATTGGTCAAGATACCAGATGGGATGTGTCCAAAAGCCGAGTTTAAAACCTCAGGACACCATCAAATCGCCCTTCTTCCCTTCTCCTCTTCTTCTTCTCGCCACCGCGTTTGACGCTGTTTTAGCGCTCTTTGAGCGGGCTCTGGCCTACAGGCCAGTTGCTACTAACACCACGATGAGAGAAAACCACCTAGTCTCGTTACTCAATTTATTCTTTTACTTTAGTTTCTTTTCTTTCCGTTGAGTCTAGTGTTCAAAAGTTAAGTTTGCCGCAAAGTCCAGCTCCGACTGCACCCGCTTCAAACTTCAACCAGCAAGTGACTCAAGACCATCCTCAGCCAACGCCCAACCATTGGCTCCCCAAGACATCACTTCAAAGACTACTGAACTTCCAGCCAATCACCAATTCGGGAAAACCCTTTCCTGCAATGACGACAGAAGGAAATTCCTGTAACCAAAGGCAACGCAAGTAAAACAACTCCAGATTCTGGCTGAACTGGTGCATTTAATATAAAATTTGCGAAACTCAATGCGAGGTTAATTAAGTGATTGATGGTTGTTCAGGTCTATGCAATAGCACATATTGCTATAAACTTGGGATTTCACATTCTCACTCTCTTAAACTCATCCTTTCTCTTTTGCAACGTGTGAACGTGTGAATGCTTGTGTTCATGTTAGATTAGTTTATGTCTTAGGTTTATATAAATAAAGTCGTATTTATATTTAAAAGAGAAGTATCTTGTGTTTTGTGCTTACAAGTTAATGTCTTAATCTGCCGATCTTGTTACTGTGCTTATTAATAGTGTTTTCACTATATTTTGGATTTTAATATCCAGTGCAGAGTTGATGTTATACGGCTCGTTCAGTGAATCGCTGCCGACTCAGTGATCAACCGCAGAACAGTGATTCTGTTCAAATTCCTATAAAATCATAAATGATTCCCTTTGAGCTAAATTAAAATTATATTTATGTATCAAACCCTACATAATAATGGTGGAGAATGCGGGCAGATTAATCTAAATTGTGAGCATAAACAAAGTTATTTAATCTTTTCCATTGCTGTGAATGAAAGATGAGACGCTTCTGAGCCGAGACTAGGGTGTGTGTGTGTGTGACGTCAGCAGCGCGCGCCTGCTTGAATGAATGAACGCAGAGAAGGCTGTAACCCGAGTCCGCCTCTCCATTGTTCAACTCCAGTAAGTGAACTTAAAGTTAACATCTGAGATCGTACAATAAAAGGTCGAAATTGAGCGTATTCCTCTTTTCTGTAATGCCTTGTTTTATAGCTGAATTGATGTCCTGCGTGTTCCAGGTCATTCAATAGCTATACTCCTGAATCTCAGTCACTGTTAGTTGAACGGAGCTAAACTGCAATAATTAAAAGGTAAATAAATCGCTGGATAAAGAATAGTTCTGAGCGTGTTCCTCAATTCTATTTTATCAAAGCCTCATTATTCATAGTTTGATTTTCAGTGCGTGTTCCATTGTCAGATCATCTATGCTATAAGTTTGATAAAGTTAAAGTTAACTTTGTCCCAACAGCGAAGAAAACCTGTTGTTTATGTGTCCAGAGAAACTGGCACGGGCTTTATGATCCGATCACTGTTTTCCTCACCTGCAGCACGAAGCGGCGATTCGAATAAAGTTTAATCAAACTCTGAACGAACTGAGAGTTTAAGCGCCACATCGCAGAACCAACTAAAAGCGGTGTTGTTATTTGTACAGTGTTGAAATGCGCCGACATTTCATGTAACATGCTTAACTGTAATTGCAATGCAACAATTCATGTGCTAGTCCACTAGAGTTTGTTTTGGTTGCCACAGTTACGATCGTGACACGGAAGTCTTAACCTACTCCCGGAGCAACTCTGAACTGCGCATCGCAGCACATCGAAGCTATTGTAAACAAACTCCATACTGTTGCTAAGCTAACGAAACGGTTGTGTTTACATTGAAGCCTATGCTAAAGCCATTAGCCTCAAAGGCTAGAAGTTAGCATTAGCATCCATTGGTTAAATACAGTGTGTGTGTTTGAAAAGCTAAAGTGGTTTAACCCTTTTAACATCTAAACTAATACACTTGTTGGTCTTTCTCTTTCTTGTTTATCTAATTTCTCACTTCTTACCACGTATTTACATTTTACTAGAAAGGAAATACTAGTTCACAATTATTAATTGTACCAAATTCAAATTTGATTAAAACATTAAATTTATTTGGAATCATTCAAATTTCCCTTCAGATCATTTCATATGATCATTACTTCTAGTATTCTCGTTTGGGCCTAATCATTTTAGGTACGAATAAGCCTTGAACTTTGAAAGTTTTAAACTTATTCTACCCAATTGATTTATTACCCATATCAATAGATTCTATTTAGACGTATACATACTCATTACTTTATTGCGTTTTACCCCTCTTTCTTCCTGTTTTGGTTATAGACTTAGCCACTATTTTTAGTTACTAAAACTAAAGAGTTCATCCTTTATTTAATTTCATTTTTTGCTTATTTTACCCATTTATTACTTTTCAAGTTTACTTTGTCTTACCATTTTCTTTCCTCTGTGTATCCTAGCTTGGGAACGACAAACCTGAGCCTTAATAGGAGACATTGTTATCCCTCACTACGAGTTCAAATAAATTAGAGAGACAAATCTCTTTCACCCGAAATTTATTTATTTGTTATTAGTTGTGCAGCAACTGAAAATAACGCTCCACTCGTAGTCGGGCATAACAACTTGCTAGTGGACCCGATCCACTTAATCTACTGTCTCCTTCCCTTCTGCTTTCTTTCCTCTTCACTTTTCACATTTGTAGGGACCTGTAAGAACCATCAATCGATTCTAAGTGAATGAAATACACAATCCTGGCAAAAGGCGAATCATCTTTAAGAATTTGATTGTAATCAAACACTCTTTCGTTCTTCCTAGCCTCCCCACATTTGAAAACGCAATCCAAATTTTAACATCTCATCTAACGCTGAGATCAATTTAATAGAGAGAAGTTTTGGGCAACCGTTGCCTCGCAGCCTCCCTGGTGAGCGGTCCAACTGTAAGGTGTATGTTGTCAATCCTGTCAGACTAAGAAAGAGATATCATAATTATTATTATATTCGTTTGTCTAAAACAGAGATTTAATAATATTGTTTGCCTCCTTGATAACATTTAATTGAAAAAAAAAGAATTTTCCTCATTTGAAAAAAAAGGAATTGATTCTTTAATTGAATTTGTTTTTCACCTTTTCTCTCTTTTCCTCTTCCTCATTAGAAGTGACGAAGTCTTCACATCTCTAGTCTACCTAGATACCCTGAGACCAACACAGTCATCACCACACTACACTAGTGGTTCAAAATCACTGACACAACACTTAGTTGTCCCACCACACATAGGTTTCTACTCCACACAGATCTGTGTCAGTCTCTCTTCTCCCCAGCGTGCTAACATGCCGAGACTGCAGCCCCTTTGCCCAAGGGAAGATGGGAACACTTGGCTGAGAGGCACGACAGACAGCCTCACCCCAAGACCCTTGAACTGTTATTATTTTAATAATAATCCTAATTCTGAGAAGATTTCTGACACAAGATTCGAGCCAGAACACCAACCACGAGGAGCTAGTCAAAATCACCAGCTCCCTAAGCTATGCCTTCACGACCCAGCTGAAGCTCAACGACAAGCACATCACCCATCTTCAAGAGGAGCTGACATGTGCTCAACGCCGCATAGACAAGCTGGAAGTGAAAGTTCAAGATCAACCCAAAGCACCCAACGAGAGGGAGCAGGAAACAACGGAACAAGTTAAGGAGCTCCAAGCAGCCCTGACAGCAGCTAAGCTTGACCAACAACATGCAAAAGCTGCCCAGAAAGACCTGGTAAACAGACTCCAGTATTCTGAACAGCTACTAGAGAAAGCCAAGAATGACATCAGTAACAAGAATGCTGAAATCAGTAGCTTGAAAGACCACCTTGAAAGGTACAAAACTGAAATGGACAATCTGACCCAACAACTAGACGATACCAACCATGAGCTCCATATGGTCAGAAAAGAACTCAAACATGCTTATGAGCAGAAACAAGAGCCAAGGCAAGAGAAACATTTCTCAGCCTCACCACTGCTGAGCAGAGCCGAGTCCTACGTCCAAGAACTGGTACGCAACGAAAGAAGCGAAGGGCCACAACCCAAAACCTCACCTGCCTTCGCCACAGAACTCTTTCCTGTCAACAAAGATAAACCTCCTTCCAAGCAGACCTTGAGCTGCACTTGGGATGACCGTCAAAGACCTCGACAAGCTGTCTAAAACATCAGCAAGTTCAACCCGAACTCCACAGAGGGCCACACCATCGAGGCTCATCTGCAAGATATCGACTTTTATCTAGAAATGAGACCTCATGTGACTGACAGAGACAGGTTGTACCTCCTTAGAGCAACGTCCAGTCCCGAGGTACGAAACTTCCTAGATCGACAGCCCAGTCGAACAAAGTCAGACTACCAGCTACTTTGTGAGGTCCTGATTAAAGAATTTACAGACCCAGAGTCCGAACATGGACTGTTAACTGCCTTGGAAACCAAACAAGGTCGACAAGAGACTCCACAAGCTTACTACAACCGACTCCGACAAGCTTACTTTGGTGCACACAACGAACCTGACCTTGAAGAGGATGTGAACTTCAAAAGCCTCTTCCTAAAAAATCTGCACCCTGGAGTCAGTCACCATCTAGGCGTCATGGCCTGTCCACGCTCCATGACCATCCAACAGTTGCGTGACCTAACACAGAAGGCCTACAACAAGCAGAAGATGGCCTCAAAGAAAGGTAACAAAACCTCCACACTCTTGAACTCTGTCACCAAAGACTCTAGCCTTGCACTGGACGACGCCCAGTTGCATCACGACACCAGAGTTTTCCATCAAGAGCACGGAGAACGTTACCCCCATGTCCACGACAGCTATCAGCCCAACCGCTGGAAAAATCCATGGGACAAGCCACGCTTCTCAAGAAACCCAAAGGATCAGACATCCAAAAGTAATCGCCTGACTCATCCAAGAGCAACTCGTGTGGGTAAGCGACAACGAAACCCACCTCAGCACCACTCAGACATGCACAGTGCTGAGTACGCACAAGAACAAGACAGCTTACCATCAGAAGACATGGAACAAGTCATGAAACAACTGAAAGAGTTCCTTCAAGATAAGCTGAACACGGATGACTACAAAATTGAATCATGCTCACTGTGACCAGCGACAGAACGGAAGGCCGGCGATCACATGGTACACCACCATATCAGAGATGACAAACACCTGTTCAACAACCACCCAGAACGAGCAAGTCTCACGGCCAACTGTTGATGAAAACTGAGGTACCAGAGAACATCACCTCAGTCACCCATCACTCAATAACAAACTGGTAAATGAACTCCAACTCCAAGAACCACATTCCTGTCTGTGCAACAGCAATCACCAAAGCACAGAAGGTCAGAAAGTCTGCCACATCCAGAAGGCAGCACGAGAGGAATGCAACATAGGAGACGAAGTTTGCATCCCAGCTTCACACAGCCATGCCAAACTACCTCCGACTGTCTGCTAAAGAACTTCCTGCCTTTCTGGACTGACCCCCATTAGATCATGGACACGCCCTCATCCAAGCCAAGGATGCAGAGAGCCCGTCTTCACTGACATACCCGAAAAGGGGGGAGACAACACAGACTGAAACAGATCTGATCACACCTACACTATACCAGTAACACACAACATTACCTACACCCAGAGGTAACCACATCTACTGATAACACATTTAACAAACATATTCTTCCCACAAGTAGAATATCCAAATTTTAGCGTAACATAAAGTTACATACACCACCATGAAGGAACATGCAGCTATCCTCACCATAGTTAGAACACCTGACACTAAGTTAAGGTACATGACTCCCTAGCTGCACATAACATCCTAGCTCAACAGTAGTTGCAAACCATGCTAGGAAAACCCACAGCAGCTTTGTTTTGTTTTGTTCTTCTTTTACCTATCCTTTTCCTTCCCCTCTTTCTTTAGTAGGTGAAAAACCTAGACACCCTGCAAGGGTCAAAGGTCTGATATTAGGATTGACTCACCACACCTAATATCCGCAAGCCACTCTAAACTGAATGGAAGCCAGAGAGCTCCATGCACGATAGGTCAATTAATTTTACCACAAATGATGTCACCAGAAACTAAAGGTGAACACTCTTAAGTTAAGACAACTTAGAAGAAACAAACAAATCTAATCACAAAATTTGATCGAAGAATCAACATACTAAACTAAATTAGAACAACAATTTCCAAAATTGAACTAAAAACTATTCAGTTTACCGAACTAGATTGACCAATTGAATATAACCGCCTGTACCCGAATAACCTGATGCCCTGCACCAGTACAGTAACTGTCATGGAGGTGTTGTCTTGTTGTTTGCTGTGTTTGTGTCTGCTTCTTCTGCCTCTGTTTATCCAGTGCTTGCCGATGTCTCCAACTCGACACATCGCCAATCAAGGGGGGTATGTAGCGTCAGAACGAGTCAGACAAAACTAAGATTCATTCAGAACATCGAAACATGAGGAGCTGAAATTCCAGGAGAACAGGACAACGTCGTAAAGATTCCTATCTCCGATTTCTGGAGCAAGCCTAACCAACAAGCCTCTTCCAGAACAGCTTGCAACATTTAAGACAAAAGAACACTTATTGATAAGTCCAACGTAGGAAGGAGATCGTCAAATTTGGGGTAAAAAGTCAAGATTAATGGTCAAAGAGATGGCCATCACATGTGTTCCACAAGAGAAATCACAAGCTTCTTTAGATTGACTTTTCCCCCACACATAGAAGACAAAGACTGAGACTGAAATTCCTTTGTCCAAAGAACATGTCTTTTGGTCTCCACAGAACTACACAGAGACTTTCTTTTTCATATGCACGTAAAATCATCCTAAAAGGACATTGCTAGACATAACACTATATTATGTATGTAACCCACACATTAGATTATCATGTTTTAAGCACATATTATGTATGTCTTTTTAATAACTATTGAATGACTTTAAGGTTTTTTTCATGTTTGGTATGTATGAGCTTGACAATTCTAGCTTGAAACGTTTCTTCCAACTGATTCTTTGTCAAATGTATCATATTCTGGTTATAGAAATCACATCCAAAGTATACTTTGCAAGAGTGTGTAAAAGTCAGACCATGTGACCAGATAACATGCTGATTTATGATGGAAGGAACAACCCTAGCTAAGATAATAGCCTATCTAATTGGTCAAGATACCAGATGGGATGTGTCCAAAAGCCGAGTTTAAAACCTCAGGACACCATCAAATCTCCCTCCCTTGAATACCCCTATAGTTTTGTAATCAATCTACGAGTATGTCATGATCTATAGTGTCAAATGCAGCACTAAGATCAAGTAAAACTAGCAATGAGGTGCAGCCTTGGTCTGACGCAAGAAGCAAGTCATTTGTAATTTTAACAAGTGCAGTTATGTGCTGTGATGTGGCCTGAAACATGACTGAAATTCTTCACAGAGATTTTTTTACAAGAAGGAGCACAATTGAGCAGACACAACTTTTTCTAAAATTTTAGACATAAATGGAAGATTTGAAATGGGTCTGTAATTTGCCAGTTCACTAGAATCTAGTTGTGGTTTCTTAATAAGAGGCTTAATAACCATAGCTTGAATGGTTTTGGGATTTGACTTAAAGATAACGATGAGTTAATAATATTGAGAAGCGGTTCTTCTGCGACAGGTAACAACTCTTTCAGTAGTTTAGTGGGTACAGGATCTAATAAACATGTTGTTGGTTTAGATGCAGTGATAAGTTTATTTAGTTCTTCCTGTCCTATAGTTGTAAAGCACTGCAGTTTTTATTTGGGTGCGATGAATGAAGCTGAAGTACTAGACGGTGTAGAACCTACATTTGTTATTGTATTTCTAATGTTATCTATTTTATCAGTGAAGAAATTCATAAAG
>NW_026704718.1:0-8011 GCF_012432095.1 Onychostoma macrolepis
AACCGGTGTAAACTCTTCCCCACATTTACCACATAACAAATCCAACAAGTTAAAAGCACTTGAAGCCTTACACACTCTAAAAACAGTGAAAAGTGTTTCTATAGATCCACAAAACACACATTATCATCAACATTTGGATTAATGACTGAAATAAATGCATTAACAGCCACAGCCCCATGTAATATTCTCCATTGTAAGTCACCAGATCGCTTTATCAATGGTGGTTTGTACAGCACTCTCCAAACTGGCTTCATTTCCTCATTCAACCCAAGTGTATCCCTCCATACTGTATCAACCCTCCCTTTAAAGTCCCTTTATTAAAGACCTTCACAAAACATTTATACATCCTTTTCCTTTCACTTCACCCAACTCTAAATTTTCCAATTCATTGAGACCTGACATTCCTTCCAAATCCGGTGTAATCCCCAGTCTTGAAAAGGATCTGCTATATCCAAAGTCATATCTCCATTCTTAAAGTCCTTTAATAATAACAATTCCTCATTTGTCAACCTAGTTTTCCACATATTCAACATGAGTTGCGTGTGACGAGCTGACCTCTGACCCAAGAAAGCAGCAACTGCATTTATATCGCTCAGCTCGGGTCCGGCCACATCAACTAGATGCTTCAGTGTCACCAACTTTGAAGCACACAGTATCTGCATAAGTCCTGGAAAACTCCCACCAGCAATGTCCATCCGTGCTCCTTTGATGAGGGGCTCCTCTAGTAACCAGTGCAAAGATTTTATCCCCTCCAACCTGCAAACTTTTAAAAGTCCCCACACTTTAAAAAGTCCACGATAAAAAAGAGGCAGTCCAGTCAAACGTAGTTGTTTAGCATCCATTAAGAACAGTCCCACATCCAGTCCAAGTCCATCCACTGTAAAATTACTTCTGCCATCTTTCTCCACACACTTCTGTCACTTTCTGTCTCATGATCCTCACTAAGCTGAGAATCATTTTTAGGGGTGATTTTATTTCATGATACCTGTCCTTTTTCCCTTTTTAAGGCACTTTAAACACATTCTGTCCAGCTTCTTCAACAACACAATCTATCTCGTAAATGCTCCGCGGTACAGGCTGAACAGTGTCTGAAGTAAGTCTACCACTTACTTGTTTTTCATCTTTCTTTCCTGTAAGCTGCTCTTCATTTACTGAAATTCCATTAACATTGTTAACAGCGGTCTGTCTCATACCTGACGGTTCTTGAACCGCCTAAATATTTAATACCCTTTTTCACCAAAACAATCCATTAGGATGACTCGGTTTACCACCGCCCACTGACCAACTAGTAATGTTTCACATTTTGTCCAATTAATTGTGGCAGAAGACACAGACGCGTAAATTCTTCAATCAGTTTAAGCAAAACCTGCATATCATTTTGCCCACTAATAACTATGACATCATCAGCATAAGCTGACAGACGAATATTACTTTTACAAACAGGTAAAGATAAACCATATATTTTTAATCTTAATTGATGCAACAAAGGTTCAATAGCCAAAGAATATAAAATTCCGGACAAGGAACACCCCTGTCTTATGCCCCTGTGAACCTGAAAGGGAGCACATAAGCCACCATTTATCTTCAGCACACTCTCAGAGCTACTATAGAGCACTTTTATCATATCTATAAATTTTTGGCAAAAACCAAAAGCTGATAGAGCTCTCCACAAGTATGAGTATTCAACTCGATCAAAAGCCTTTTCCTGGTCTAGTGAAATCAAAAAACTAATTTGACACTTCCAAAATATCCTGAATTAAATAGATGTTATTAAAAATGGATCTACCCGGAACACAGTAGGTCTGATCCGGATGGATGACAAGATCCATTACTCCAGCCAATCTGTTGGCCAATGTTTTAGAAAACAACTTATAATCACTGCAGAGAAGTGAGACAGGACGCCAACATTTAATATCAGTGAGATCCCCCTTTTTTGGAACGAGAGTGATTATCGCTCTACGGCAACTCAACGGGAGCCTGCCCTCCGACAGACTGCCACTCAGTACCTGAAGCAAATCTACTCCCAACTCAGCCCAAAAAATTTTTTTAAAATCAACTGGGTGACCATCAATTCCGGGAGCTCTCCCAGACTTCATACCTTGAGGGCCTTATGCAACTCTCCCAAACTCAAAGGGCTGGAGAGCAACATTACCCTCCTCAGACATCTGGGGTACGGCATCAAAGAAAACATTTACGCCCTGTTTCTAAATTGAGCTCACTTCTATAAAGGTTCTGATAAAGCCCACAGCTCTTCTTCGGATGTCTATGGGGTCCATCAACAAACCCCCATCCTCAGAGCGCAAGGCCTGAATAAGGCGCCTTGGCCATTCTTTTTCTCAAGGCTGAAAAATGCTTAGATGGTGCATCCATTTGATCGATACTTTGAAATCTTGACCGGATCAGTGCCCCTGTGCTTTATGTCCTAGTAGATCAGCTAACTGTGCTTTTTCTTCAAACAGGAGTCTAGATAATAATGGTCTCCAGTAGAATCCGCTAGCTGCTGACAATTCTTTATATCAATTTCAAGGCTCTTTAAAGATCGTCCTAACTCTCTAGTAACTTTGTGAGTGTACTGTTGGCAAAATTGTTTAATTTGAATTTTGCCAAAATCCCACCACTGTTGTATTGACCGAAAAGTAGATTTAGTTTTTCTGTAATTCTCCCAAAAGCCTTAAAAGAATCTTTAAAAAGTATCACTCAATAAAGAAGTGTTAAAATGCCAATATGCACTTCTCGGTTTAATAAGATTCAAAATAACATTACATTGTACCATAGCATGATCTGTGAAAATCATAGGAACAATTGAGCAACTATTAGTAATATTAAGATGATGTCCAAGGCCATACAACCTATCTAGTCTGGCAAATGATATCACATTGTCTCTTGTATGAACCCAGGTATATTGTCTTTCATTATCATTTAATTGTCTCCAAATATCACACAAATCATACTTCTTAATTATGTGAATGAGCCATTTCCTAGAAGGCATATGAGGTTCAATATGATTTCTGTCCAGAGCATGCTCAGTACAATTGAAATCACCAGCTACAATATAAAACTCCTCAGAAGAACAGTTCTGCAAAGTACCACATAATATATCTAAAAACAGCATCCTTTCAACTGTAGATGTTGGAACATAAACACACATAAAAACAAAAGTATAATTCTCAAACACAGCTCTCACTTTTAAGAGCCTGCCTTTAACAATTTCCTCAAAATCATAAGAAATTGGACTGAAACTCTTCATGAACAAATGGCATGATCCTCATGATCCTCACTAAGCTGAGAATCATTTTTAGGGGTTATTTCATGATACCTGTCCTTTTTTCCCTTTTTGAGGCACTTTAAACACATTCTGTCCAGCTTCTTCAACAACACAATCCATCTCGCAAATGCTCCGCGGTACAGGCTGAACAGTGTCTTAAGTAAGTCTACCACTTACTTGTTTTTCATCTTTCTTTCCTGTAAACTGCTCTTCATTTACTGAAATTCCATTAACATTGTTAACAGCGGTCTGTCTCATACCTGACGGTTCTTGAACCGCCACGGTTGAGCTAAAACTGGCTTCATTTCCTCATTCAACCCAAATTTATCCCTCCATACTGCATCAACCCTCCTATTTAAAGTCCCTGTATTAAAGATCTTCACAAAACATTTATACATCCTTTTCCTTTCACTTCACCCAACTCTAAATTTTCCAATTCATTGAGATCCAACAAAGGACCTGACATTCCTTCCAACCGTGTAATCCCCAGTCTTGGAAAAGGATCTGCTATATCCAAAGTCATATATCCATTCTTAAAGTCCTTTAATAATAACAATTCCTCATTTGTCAACTTAGTTTTCCATATATTCAACATGAGTTGCGTGTGACGAGCTGACCTCTGACCCAAGAAAGCAGCAACTGCATTTATATCGCTCAGCTCGGGTCTGGCCACATCAACTAGATGCTTCAGTGTCACCAACTTTGAAGCACACAGTATCTGCATAAGTCCTGGAAAACTCCCACCAGCAATGTCCATCCGTGCTCCTTTGATGAGGGGCTCCTCTAGTAACCAGTGCAAAGATTTTATCCCCTCCAACCTGCAAACTTTTAAAAGTGCCCACACTTTAAAAAGTCCACGATAAAAAAAGAGGCAGTCCAGTCAAACGTAGTTGTTTAGCATCCATTAAGAACAGTCCCACATCCAGTCCAAGTCCATCCACTGTATGTAAAATTACTTCTGCCATCTTTCTCCACACACTTCTGTCACTTTCTGTCTCATGATCCTCACTAAGCTGAGAATCATTTTTTAGGGGTGATTTTATTTCATGATACCTGTCCTTTTTTTCCCTTTTTTAAGGCACTTTAAACACATTCTGTCCAGCTTCTTCAACAACACAATCTATCTCGCAAATGCTCCATGGTACAGGCTGAACAGTGTCTGAAGTAAGTCTACCACTTACTTGTTTTTCATCTTTCTTTCCTGTAAGCTGCTCTTCATTTACTGAAATTCCATTAACATTGTTAACAGCGGTCTGTCTCATACCTGACGGTTCTTGAACCGCCACGGTTGAGCTAATCTCAACCAACCCGGCAGTATTCAATCTACTACCGGGAGATTCATTCCCCACAACCAGCTCCGCCTCAACCCGGCTCTCACCTGACAGCCTTAAGTCCAGCCGCTCAGGTTCAACTGCGCTTGGAGCGATATTGCCATTACTTTCCCCAATACCTTCCGCTTCTTTCAGTTTATCGGGACAGTTTTTAATTAAATGTCCCGCTTTCCTGCATCCGAAACACTTTGTTCTTGCGGTTGTGACAAAGATAACATACTCAACGCCATCAACACGAAACTTAAGTGACAGATCTAACTCAGCGTCATCTTGCACTGCCATGTATGCAAAGCGCCTAAAGGAAACGATGTGCTTCAAAAGAGGGGATTCAGTACTTATGATTTTCTTAATATGTGACACCAGTTTTCCGTAACGAGACAGGGCCTGAGTTAGAATATCATCACTCATAAACGGGGAACATTCGATAAAGTAACTCTCTTAGATGGTAATGAGGGGAAGGACAGGAATGAACTCGCCACCAACAGTAACTCCGTGCTCAACAACCACGTTTGCTTTATCAATACTGTATTGAATAAATATCGGGGTTATGTTTGTTTTCTTCTAGAAGAGACGAAAAGTAATCAGATCTAGCAGTTTTAATGCTTTTCTGTAGGATAGGGTACTTTCCGCCAAGCTAAACGAAATACCTCTAATTTAGTTTTCCTCCAGCTGCGCTCCATTTTCCGGCTGCTCTCTTTAGGCGCGAGTGTGCTCATTATACCACGGTGTTGGACTCTTATCCTTAATCTTCCTTAAGCGTAAAGGAGCAACCGCATCTAAAGTGCTAGAAAGAGAGAGTCCATAGTTCCTGTTACATCATCAAGTTGTTCTGAGCTATTGGATATACTGAGGAACTGAGATAAGTCAGGAAGATTATTTATAAAGCAGTCTTTTGTGGTAGAAGTGATGGTTCTACCATATTTGTAACAAGAAGTTGGCTTTACAGCTTTAGCTATATGGAATATACAGGAGACTAGATAATGATCTGAGATATCATCGCTCTGCTGCAAAATTTCAACGCCACTGACATCAATTCCATGTGACAGTATTAAATCTAGAGTATGATTTCGACAATGAGTAGGTCCTGACACGTGTTGTTTAACACCAATTGAGTTTAGAATGTCTATAAATGCTGATCCTAACGAATCTCTGTCATTATCAACATGGATATTAAAATCACCAACGATTAGGACTTTATCTGCAGTCAGCACTAACTCTGATAGAAGATCAGAAAATTCTTTAATAAAGTCTGTATGGTGCCCTGGTGGCCTGTATACAGTAGCCAGTACAAACATCACAGGATTTATCATTAACACTTGTTTCTTTGGATAACGTTATATGAAGCACCATTACTTCGAACGAATTATACTTGAAACCCAACCTCTGAGAGATACTGAAAATATTTCTATAAATTGTAGCAACACCTCCCCCTTTACCTTTTGGACGCGGTTCATGTTTGTAACAGTAATCTTGGGGTGTAGACTCGTTTAAAGTAATGTAATCATCTTGTTTTAGCCAGGTTTCTGTCAGACAAAGCACATCTAGTTTATGGTCAGTGAACATATCATTTACAAAAGTGCTTTTGAAGAAAGGGATCTAATATTTAATAATCCAAGCTTTATCATGTGTTTATCTGTATTATATCGTTTTTATTTGTTGAACATCAATTAAATTGTTACTATTACTTTGGTTTGGATGTTTTCTGTATTTTCTAGTTCGGGAACAGACACAGTCTCTATAGAGTGATATCTAGGTGAAAAGTTTCTATGTGCTGAGAGTTAACTGACTTTGGTGGCGTGAGGCGGCAGCAGACGATCGGTTTAGCCAGTCTGTCTGCTTCCTGACCTGGGCTCCAGTTAGTCAAGTACAAACTCTAAGACTATGTGCCATATTTCTAGAGAGAAGAGCGGCACCACCCCAGGAGGGATGAACACCATCTCTTTTCAACAGGTCAGGTCTGCCCCAAAAATTCTTCCAATTGTCTATAAAGCCTATGTTATTTTGCGGGCACCACTTAGACATCCAGCCATTAAGTGACGACAGTCTGCTATGAATCTCATCACCCGGTAAGCAGGGAGCGGACCAGAGCATATTACAGTGTCTGACATCGTACTTGCAAGTTCACACACCTCTTTAACATTATTTTTGGTGATCTCCGACTGGCGAAGTCGAACATCATTAGCGCCGACGTGGATAACAATCTTACTGAATTTACGTTTAGCATTAGTCAGCACTTTTAAATTTGCCAAGATGTCAGGCGCTCTGGCTCGGGTAAACAATGGACTATGGTGGCTGGTGTCTCTATTTCACGTTCCGCATAATAGAATCGCCAATAACTAGAGCACTTTCATCAGGTTTCTCGGTGGTGCGTCACCAGTGGGGAGAACCTGTTTGATGTTCTGATCGGAACGGAAGAGTGGTGTTTTGACCAGCGACTATGCCGCCTCACTGTCACCCAGTTGCCCTGCTGCACGGGCTCAACCGAAACCGAACAATGTACAGGACTCCTTGAGCTAGTCGCATCCTTTGTCAGTTGTACTATCATGTTTAATCTTTCTCATTGTCAGTACTTCAGTATTCTTTTATTTTCCCCGACTTTCTGAATTTCCATGTGTATACGCACATGTAACCCTCACTTTTGTGTGTGAGCTGAAATGTTTTTTTTTGTGTGTTTTTACCTGTTGATGTCATTATATTATCATTATTTTGTAAGGATGTTATTTCTTTATAAAGTGAAAATTAATAAAACATATACTGTATTTAAAAATAATAATTAATAATGTTAGCAAATCTATATCTATATAAGTTATCTATATAAACTTTCAAACTTCCAGCATTGGCAACTGCTTCAAACTTTCAGACAAGGCTTTTTAAACCAACTTTCAAAGTTCGTTTGCAAACTTGACTCATCTAGTTAGGTTTATGCATCATGCTCAAACATGAGTAATGTGGATTCACTGTGTACATGACCCAGTTTATCACATTTATATCGAAATCCTCCTACATTTTCTTTGAAACCTTTCTATGATTGTTTATTTATATGCAGTTTATACAATTGTTGATATATTAATACATCTTTTTTTTTTTCAAGGCACGGGCCCCAACTGCTCCCGGTACCAGCAAAAATGGCTGCCCACTGCTCGGGGTGTGTGTTCGCGGTGTGCGTGCTTGTGTGTGTGTGTGTGTGTGTGTGTGTGTGTATTCACTACTTTATAAACATAAACATACATATGAAATGAAACTTGTCATGAAATGGAAAGCTAACAACATGTCAAATGTTTTACTCTGTGTAAATGTTTTACAGGTAGTTGTGCTTATGGAGATGTGGCATGTGGGGCTTTATGATTGTTTTTATTGTTTTTTAACATATACAGAACAATACAATAGACAATATAAAGCCAGGGTAATAAGGATA